>NC_046369.1:35187807-35269552 GCF_011125445.2 Fundulus heteroclitus | reverse complement strand
TTGGTCTTGGTCTTGACTTGGTCCTGGCTTAGATGAACACTACCAGGGTTCTATAAGGTTCTTCTTTGAAGTGGTCGGTTATGGTGGTCTTGATGTTTTTTTAGCTGAGCCGTCCTCTTTTCAGTTTTATACGATAGCTTGAACAAAACCCTGGGATGCTCAAAGTTTGGGAGATGTTGTTTGTAACCAGTCCTGCTTTAAACTTATCCCAGACTTTCTCCCTGGCCTGTCAGCTGCGCTACTTTGTCTTCACGAAGCTGTTTGTTCTCTAAGGCTCACCAACAAACCTCTGAGGTCTTCACAGAAAAGCTGGATTTATACCGAGAATTACCTACAGGTGGACTTTATTTACTAGTTAGGTGTCTTCTGAGGGCAACTGGTTGCACTCGATCATATATTTTTATTAGTATTGGAGTAAATGGGTCTGACTCCCGATGCATGTGACACTTTTTTTTGTCAAATAAAGTGAGAGCTATGCATTCTTTTCCTTCCACCTCACAATCACCACTTTGTGCTGGTCTAGCACACAAAATCCTAATAAAATGCATGGAAGTTTGTGATTGTAACGTGACAAAATGTGAAAATGTTCAAGGGGTTGAAACATTTTTTTTTTTTTTTTGTAAAGGCACTGTAACGAACATGCTGACCTGCTGAATGCCTCAAAGTGTTCCCTCACTGTGCAGTAAATTAGGATGAAGCTCCACTTCTGAGGTGACCATGCTAAGTGGAGTTTGAATTCCAATTTCAAGAATTTTTTTCCACTCTGGAAAAGTCTTTAATTACTGAGTCGCCACTCCTCAATGATGGATTGTGATAACCGCTGGGCTTACTCAAGAAATCCACCAACTGAAAGCACCTCTTTCTCCCTTTTTTCCTCCCCACCACCTGCTTCATCATCTTTCGCCGTCCCCCCTGCGTGAAAGCCATGTTTGCAGCGCGTGGCAAGTCACTGCAATCCCCAAAATAGAGTCAATTCTTCCCATTCACACACACCCTTTCCAGTCCAGGAAAATTAATACACTTTACTATTACAAGATAAAGCTATAGGACATATTACACCAGGCATATCTGCAAGCCTTTAATACTACAGAGTCTAGCATTTATAAAAGACATTGCAACAGGCATTTCTCACAACACTTGCGACAGATTTAAAAGCTTCTAAATTAGGTGCAGCTCACGCACGAAAGGTGCCTGGTAAGCAGGGGGATGCTTACTTAAAATGACAGAGTTGTTTATAGGAGGGGGGGCTGTGGAGTGGGGGGGTGGGTTTTTCCTTCCTCGCTTCAAGGTGGCGCGCAGGAAGAACGGTTTATGATCTCCACACTGGCCGAGTTATTTAGCCTCAAACCGTGTGCATAATGTGGGGTAACAATCAGAGCGCATAACTCAAGAGATCTCTCACTTCTCAACATCACCTGCAGAATCCTGATTCTCGTCGTATCCCACCATGTGTAGTTCTGTGAAAATGATTTGCCCGCTTATAGATTTTTTCTATTTTTTTTTTCTTTTTTAAAACAAATGTCCGGGAGGATCAAACACATGTAAATATCTGACAAAGATAACCTGTATAATTATAATCAATGCAGCTTTCAGATGAAGATTGCATGTTTAAAAAATATCTATCTACACCAACCTAGATATGTGTGAGAGTAATTATCCCCTAAACCTAATAAATGGTTCTGCAGCCCTGGTTAACATCAGCTGCCTTCAAGCTTCTGCAATAACTGACAATGGCTCTTTAACATCCCTATGGAGGAATTCTGATCCGTTCCTTTTTGCTGAATGGTTTTAATTCAGCCACATTACATAGTTTTCAAGCATGAAGGGCTTGTTTATGGTTGCACTGCAGTTTTTGCTGTTTTTTTTTTTTTTTTTTTTTTTTTTTGCAGACTTTGACTAGGCTAATCCAAAACCTTTATTTTGTTCTTCACATGTGGACTAGCTGGTTTGCTTTGGGTCATCCTCCTCCTCCTGCATAACCCAAATGCACTTGAACTTAAGGTCACCAACCAACAGCAGGAAATTCTCTGCTTAGGACCAGAATTCATGCTCCAATCAATTCCGGCAGGTTTTCCAGGTCCTGCAGACTATCACACCACCAGGTTTGACTGAGGGATGATGTTCTTTTTCTGAAATGGTGTGTCATTTTTTTTTTTTTTCCAGCAGAGTGATGCTGCCCACCTTTGAAAAACTTCCACTTCTGTCTCCTTGGTCCACAAATTATTTTCCCAAAAGTCTTTTCATCAAGATGTCTTCTGATAAATTCGAGAAGGGGCATTGTGTTGTTTTTGCTCACCAGAAATTGCGACCTTACAACGCTCAGATGGATGCAAGTTTGGCCCAGCCCCTTTCTTTTTGCTGAATCATGAAGACTGGTCTAAACTGCATCAATTGAGGCCTGCAGAGCTTCAGATGTTTGTTTTCTGGATGCTGTTATAGTGGTTTTGGTAGGCTGGTCACTCCTGGGATGGTGCTCCATGTTTTCTCACTGGGGTTTACTGGATTCTCAATGCCATAGAAATATATTTGTAACCCTCTCCAGAGTGATAGCTGCTAATGTCCTTGTTTCACATCTGTTCCTGAATTTAATAGATTCTTTAAACCAACACCACGTCGTCAGAGGGGTCCTGTTGAAGTTACTTCTTGATTCTACAGTAGTCTGGCCTGGGTGTGGCTCATGAAACTGAACTCAGCCGCCCAAAGAGATGTGGTTTATCAGAGTTAATTCATGTTTTTACAATTTGGTCAGTTACTGTTTTGCATAGGGCCAGCTTATTTTGAATAACCTTTTTACCTTATTGTATTATTTACAAATGATATAATATCTAAAAACAGCCTTTTTATTTTTATGCAGTTTATCTTTTTCTAAAATTACATTTTGTTCAGTAAACTCAAACACTTAAGGGTCTCTTAAAAGCAAGAATAGAAGAAAGACATTTTCACAGAACTGTAACCGCCTGCAATGTGTACAATGAGCTCAGAGATTCAGCTTTCTAATATCCAGCAATGTCAGAACGTTGAGACAACTGGAGTGGCAAAAGGCTGCTTTATAATCCTTTGAGTATTTGCAACAGCCCTCTTTTTCATAATTTCATTTTTTATTATTTTCTCCGCTGCCAGGACAACTGCCCTTGTAGCCATTAAAAATTTAATCCAGCCAGCATGCGCACGTATACATATCACCCATTGTAACAGCCGGCGTCCGTGCCAGACAGGAGTGCTGGCAATAAGTGAAAAGGAAAAAATAACAGAGAATGCAGCCATTTTTCATCTGTTAGCAAATCCCAAAGCATGGTGGCTCTTATTGTTTAGATACTTTTAAGAGAATGCCAGTGTTTCTGTTTCCGATTGAAATCACCTTTTTTAATGTTCTGATGAGGGGAAACCTCATCAGTCTCCCTTGTATTTGCTGACAGAAAGCTATAAAGTGCGATATTAGTTTGGACGGAACAGCGTGTGAGACCTGAAGGACGGGCAAAGCTCATCAGTTAATCTGCACCCCCTCCGCCTGGACAAAACACCAGCAAGGGAGGCTGTAAAAAAAGGGTTTACAAGCAAACTAAAATCGCCTGCATTAGACCTGGTAAATCTGTCACCTGCTGCAACAATGGCAATAAAACAGTGGAGTTTACAGAACAGCCTCAAGGTTGCACGGCACTCCAATGAACAATACACAACATATTCAAGAGCGATAATAACAGTGAAGAAGCTGCAGCTCCTGAAGTCGCGCAGTCATTGTGAGATGATTACATTTCTGACTGGAACTCGCTCGGTTCTGCATCTTTACTGCAATCGCCTCCTGCTTTTCAGATGGGCATCATTGTCAAAACTCTACTTTGAGTTACCCAAACTGAAATGCTTCAAAAAAAAAAAAAGAATAATAAGATCATAAAAGCCAAACTAAAACAGTCTAGCGTAATATATCTGGAATCAATTCCTTACGGGGTTAATAAAAAGCCAAACGTTCCATGTTGGAGAAAAAGACTCATGGAAGCATTGTCCAAAGGGTTACCAAAGTGTAATTTTGCTTTGGGCATTGGAACGTTAATTCCATTTTTATATGTTCACTGCCAAACAACCCCCACCACCCCCCCCCCACCCCAGCTCCTCAGCCTCCTGCTCGGAGCCAGCGAGTGGGAGGCCCAGTCTACTCCAAGCCCGTGAATACCCCAGAGCCCGCACGCCGGTGCCACATAATTCTACCCTGCCTCATTATTTAGCATGTCACCACTATTTTACATGTTAAAGCCCCCACATTGCCACCTAATTTATTACAAGAATACAGAATAGGCTCGCCCAGAACGGGGTCACTTGCCTTCACACGGCGCAGGAAATAAATTCCTACAAAGTCAGTCAAGTCAAGGTGAAAACCTGTGTCAGTAAGATGCATTCTGGCATTCTTTGGATTTCTTTACGCTACAAGAGCACGGAGACCTTTCCTCAGCCTGTCACCGCCGCCTCAGTTTCCGTCTCAGTATTTAACTACTTTAATCTTTACTTTCATAAAGGAGAAACTCAGGTTGCTCGCTGGGAGAGAAAAAAAAAAAAAAAAAAAAGAGAGAAAACAGAGCCGAGTCCTGCCAAGAGTTGAATTGGCTTTGATGAGATTCAGCTGTAATTATTTCTCAGCAATACAATAAGGACAACAACAACAGAAGACTTAATCCGCCAGTGAGAGGGCCCGATTCTGCTTCCTGGTGACAGTGATTAGGCCTAATCTAGGGCTTTTGGTGTGTTCATCGGAGAAATGCGATTTTAAATGGCTGAGTGTTTTGTTTTCAGAGAGTTTTGTTTGCACTGAATATGTACAGTTAGAGTGCGGCAAAAGTGAAAGTGCAATCCATCTTTTGTGGCACTGACATTGAATGAGTGGGACGGTAAAACCCGAATTACTTTAACTATGTAGAATGCTGATTGTTTTCTCGGGTGAATATTTTTCTATATAAAACAATTTGAGGATATCAGATGTCAGAATTTTTTAGTGCAGTATTTTACATGTTCTTCCTTGACAGGCAGCATAAAACAGAAATGTGCAAACATTAATTATACATATATATTGGCTCCATGAGAGTGAGGTGACATGTCAATGATATTTTTGGAAAAAGTAAAAATATTTGTTAATGTTCACAAATAGAACATAACGGTTTTATGAATCACAAACTTGAGTTTGACGAATTTGTAATTGGGTCATATACGTTTGACAGGATTGACAGGTCTGTAAATTACAGTTTTCATGTAGGCCGACATGTATATCCTGTGCTATGGTGGTTCAAATGCCATAGAAAACCTATTGGAAATGTAATATTTTTACAAATAAAATAACGGTTTAGTAAATCTCAAATTTTAAAACATCTCTTTCCGGTATATAATAATCCAGTTCGGGTTTGATCAGGTTAGGTGGCTTAGATTTTGACCCAAACAAGGGATGTCTTTAACATGGTTGGCAGCTAACGGTTAGGTTGTCACAGGATTCTCTCAGGGCTTACTAATTGTTCTTATTGTGTCTTATTTTTTACTGAATGCCCAAAATATTGCCAACTAAGCCATGCAAACCATTTGAGGCACGTTCACCGCTTTAGTAACCGTGCGTTGTCGGGCCGACTCCGTCTGCACAAAAGGGCCACTGAAGAACTTCTTGTCTTTACTCAGAGCAAGAGTCTCAAATACCAAAGAATCAAGGATAAAGCACTCATCTTCATTTGATATCTCAAGATATTACTCAGACATTACTATACAAATAGATTTATAGCGGCAGCATGGTATTAGAAATTCAAGCAGGGGTGATACTATTGAAAAAACTTTCATTACAAAAGCAGTTGTGATAAAATCCCATTTTCCTTAACCCTTTCTGCTTTCCAACACTTGATGGCTCTTATCATCTTTAGTTCTGTATTCTGCCTCAGTTGTAGGCAGACTCCATTTAACACGCTGAATATGCAAGTTGTGAACACAAGACACTTGGAATAAACAATTCTATCCTGGATAGTCATTTATGATTTTATTATTGTATACAAGGATATTGCAATGACAATATACTGTATTTGTTACATTTTGCACAACTGTGTAATGAATACATTGTAGACAAAGAGTGTATAAATGTGAATTTTTCATCACAGTTTTTGAAACCAATCATCTAATGTTCATTTAAGTATTGAAAACAATTCCTTTAAATAGAGAAAAAAAATTCCCAGTTATATTTATTGAGATTTTTTTGTAGTTTCTTTGATTTATCCTGCTTTTATTCTTTTCTTTACTGATAAAGGCACTGTCAAGTGTTATGCTACAATACTTTGTGAGCCCAAATCTAAGACCAATTTATTTTCTCCTGTAGTCTCATAATGAATTTCTGATTAAATACTACTCGCCTTTATGGATTAATTCTCTGCCAACAGAGAAATCAATCAGTGTGTTAATTATTAGCTGTGTTCTAAAGGTCCGCAGTTCTGATTTCTTTTGTTTATGCTCCAGAATATACATGAAGCCATTAGCTGATTGGTTGATCAATAAGAGAAGAATGTGTGTGTTTTTTCTATTATTCCAGCCTCCTCTTAAGCAAACCCACTACATGCTCTAGATGTTCTGCAAAAATTTTCTGTTTTCTCTCATCCAGAGAATATTCAAATAGAAAAACACTCAATAGGAGGAAATGCAGAATGTCAGTCAGATTCAATTGAGCACTTTTGTTTCTCCGACGCTACAACAGAAATGAAGGACTGGCAATCATTCTCTTCCTCTGTGCCTCGGCAGCAGCCCTCAGTTCCCCCACAAACTGAGAGAGAGGCGAGGAGGATGGAGTGGAAGTGGGAGAAGGGGAGAAGGAGAAAGGCCAGATGTCAGGGCGCTCCAGGAAGAGGATTGCTAAGCGGTGTGAACATTTTTCAAAAACGATGTTTTGTGCCTCAAACATCTTGCTTACAGCAGCAGGGTCTGATCCAAGCATTATGTGCGAATACATCAGTAGCCTTGGACCCCCCTCTTCACAGGCATGCGCACACACATACACACACACACACACACACGCATGCATGCACATAAACACACACATTTCCTGGTAAGTGAAGCTCAGTGCTCCCATCCTCCCGCCTGCCTCCTTCTTCTTCTTCTACAGAAGTAAATTATCAAAACTGTGTTGAAAGTGAATGAAGGGTGACTCGCTCTCTCTCTCCCTTTCTCTCGCTCTCTCTCCCCTTCCCGCTTTGACATCTCAGTTTTTTTTTTCTTACTTGCCACCGTTTCTGGGCTAGGTGATAACTGCCGGTAATAGGATTAACATTGATTTCTTTTTGCAAGAACAGAGATGTGCCAGTTCCAGCTATTTATTGAACTGCCAGCTTTGAACTATGAAAACTGACTGCAGGAAAAGACCTAATGCAGCATTTTAAAGAAAGAAAAGCCTCTGTGCAATTCTTTCTCTCCCTCTTTTTTGTTATTTCTCCTTCTGTCTTCTTCTTTTTGTTGTAGCAGGATAAAAGAGCAAATCGGGTGCCTCTGTTCTAAGCTCTGGTAATGACTTTATTTATTTACTTTGTTGTTGCTTCTTTATACACATGAAAAAAAAATCCCTGCTCCAGTCAAAACGGTTATGATTTGATCTATAAATCTTCAAAGTGTTTGACTCGCCTTTTACTTTGAAATAAAGATCAATCCATGCATTTGCTTTGTCAATGCACTGTCCCATGGAGAAAAAAAAGAGTGTTTATGTACAGGTATAGGAAAATAAAAAAAATAAAAAAATATATTTTTCATTTTCATTTTAAGTGAGAAATGATTTGTTAAAAACTGAACAAATTTCATAAATTTTATTCTTCAGAGTTTTACATTAAGATAAGCATTCATTTTGAGGAATGTTTCTAATTGAGCCTCTTCATTAGCTCTGAATGGGCTCATTGATTACTAATCCATGTCTATTGATGACACCACTTAAGCAGTTAACAGCTGAAGCCACACAAGGTTCTGCTGTGTCATTAAAACTGAAAGTATACTTGTCTACCTGCTTGTAACTCTTTCATGACATAGAATAACTTGCATAGATAATAGTAGAATTTCACATCTTGAGGGTAAAGAAGAGCAGCAGCTATCATCTATTATAATGAATGTTTAAATCATATTGCATGTGTGACTGAAACTGTAGTACGTTCATTAAAGTAGACTGCATAATCCATGCCTAATCTTTTGTAATCAGATGTCCAAACCCTAAAGATGTCCTAAAAATTTAAACCTGCAAAAAAAGCAGCAAATCAGCTGCATTAGAACGTGCGTGTCTACATGCTCTACTAGTGAATTTTTTTTCCAGAATCAAAATTTGTTACTATATTTTATTCATTGTATGTTTTTTTTAATACTGCAAAGATATTTAAAAAACATAATGCAATTTTTTTTCAAAACTGTGTTTTGAATATGTTGCCCTAATCCAGTGCTGAATAACACCAGACAACCGAATTGATACGAAACAGATCAGATTATAATGCGGGAACATCACTGAGTGGAAGATGGGAAAGTGTCAGGAAGAGAATACGATTTTGATTTAGGCGTATTCTTTTTCATAATTTTTCTGCATAAGTAAAATTGAGTAGAACATGGAAAACAGGAAAGTGAATGACTTGAGTGAGGTGTTGTAGTGATAGAAACAGTTCTTGACCTGAGACGCCAGTGATTAAATAACATAAATGTTCAAATGATAAAAAAGTTAAATCTGTACATTTCAAACTTTTTGCTTTGGAAAATTATTTGCATATACTTTGCAAATATAGAATTACGGAGATCTTTTAATGTAACGGAAATAAAAGATTGAGTGAAAAGTCTTGTGTTATTGGCAGCTATGCATTTTATTCACTGGAGACTGCGGTCAAGGAATTGCACTTATATGCTGACCTATTATGTGATATAAAAATTAAATTCACCCTAACTCCATTATTGTAAAGCCTTAATAGGCTAAAATTGAAATGGTTTAAAAATACAGGAAATTAAATGTTAATTTAGAGGAATACTGTGCGTATTTGTATAAATAAAATTAGAAAAAGCATATGACGTAGAGAACATGAAAGACATTGTCCAAGGTTCCTGCGTTGATGAGAGCAGGGACGTGATATCGCAGCGATCTCAAGCCTTATTCCAGGATGGCCTTGAGAACTTAACATGAAAATGCTAAAGAATACATAAATTACACCATTTTAGTCTATGAAAGCTGTTGGCATGAAACCATCGTCTTTGTTTACGTCGAGGAGAACATATGATGTGGAGAACAGGAACGCTATTGAGTGAGGTGTCGTGTGATGCTGCACCGCGCGCTGCTTGACAGCACCCACCCCGACACACGTCCGCCACTATCAGCTCAGCTGAAACATGAAACAACTACCAACCACTGTCAGTACAAATGCTCCCCCTGTCCAACCCAGACGCCTGTCAGCCAGCTAATGTCCCCTGACAAAACACGCTGTGAATTAGAATAGCCACAAACAGAGTGTGTGTGTGTTTGTGTGTGTGTGTGTGTCAGAGAGAGAGAGAGAGAGAGAGAGAGAGAGAGAGAGAGAGAGGTTAAGGTGGGTGGTGCGGGCGCTTAGAGAGAATGAGGGAAGGAACTCATCTGTGTCACAGTTTATCCCCTCGGGCAATCAAGAGAGGTGTAAAAAAAAAAACAGTCATTAGCAACTGGTGGTGCTTGCTCCAGCAAATCGCCGTTTGAGTGAAGATTTATGCAGACTCCTGCCTGGAAATGATTTATTTATTTTAGCAGGGGCTGAGAGATCATTAACCTGCGCTGTGTCTCTGGGGAATGGCATCTGCGGCCCCCCACACTGCGCACACAAAAGGCCCCAGCGCGTCCCCTGGCTTCAAGGCTCAAGAGGAGGAGAGAGAGGCGGAGGAGGAGGCGCGGCCGTCTGTGGGGCCGGACGAAGTCCCAGCCTTTGGTGTGCAAACAGCTCCTTTTAGAAACCATTATCATCACTTGTTGAAACCCCTGTTGGTACACATAAAACATAACTACCTGTAGGGATACAGCTCTTACTGATTTCAGTGATTAACATGCTTACTTTTCTGACAGAGTCCCAGGGTAAAACCATTTAATTGCATTGAAAAAAAACTTTCAACCCACAAACAGCCGCACGTTTTAAATGTAACTGAATTTTTCAATTTACCATTAACCACAAGAATGCTTTTTGTGTTCTGCCTTTATTTAGTAGAACATGGCACCAGCCTTAATCGATGCAGGGGGAAGCCAAGGAGCTGGTGGCAGACACAACACACTGACACTGGAGAACTTCCAGGGAACAGACGTTGACACAGTGACCCCGGTGTTCACCTGAACAATACCTTGGACTGGAGTCGTAACAATGACGCGGTTTACAGCAAGGGTCAGAGTAGACTGTACCTCCTAAGGAGATTAAGGTCTTTTGGAGGGCAGGGGGCATGACGGTGGCATCAGCCATATTCTGTGGTACAGTTTGTTGAAGCAGCAACTTATGTACAGCTGAGAGGTAACGGTTAAGCTCATCAGGGAGGCCGGCTCTGTCCATGAATGCTCCCTCGGCTCAGTGCAGGTGGTGGGAGACAGGATAACGTCACTGTTGAACAGTGTCTCCCCGCAGACTGCTGCATCATGGGTGCACAAATGAGCGGTATCCCAGATCCTTCTTCTCAGCAGCAGTTGTACTTTATAACCTTCACCGCTCCCAACAAACTCAATGTTTACGAATCTGCTGTTAATTGCATTGTGGTTTCAGTCTTGTATTGTGTTGTTTTTATGCATCAATATACATGCTTATTTTGTACATGTTTAAATCACCCTGCACAGTTGCGCATTTCTTTAATCAATGTTTGTTATTTTTAATATCTGTACACTGTTATGTTGTAAAACTTGTTTTTTTTTTTATTTTATACTTTTTACCTTTGTGGATATTTGGGTTTGGCTTCCATTTGCCTTTCACAGTAGGGATATTTCACCTGAATATCCCCACTGTAGGACAGTAAAGGGTGTTTCTATTCTATTCTATTCTTAGCATTCCTCTAGTCCAGCTGCCTAATGGCTATTGCTTAGAAAGCTAACTTTTAGTCAGATGTCAGTTGTGTCAGTTTAACTTGTTTGAAGCTTCTTAGACGTTGAGGCTAACTGGAAACATTGTAGAGCAGTGGTCCTTAATTCCGGTCAATGAGGTCCGGTGTCCTGGAGCGTTTAGATGTGTCCTCATCCAACACGCTTGGGTTAAATCATCAGGTCATTAGCAGGACTCTGGAGAACTAGACTGAATGCAGAGGAGGTAGTTCAGCCATTTGATTCAGGTGTGTTGGATCAGGGACACATCTAAACGCTCCAGAACACCGGACCTCAAAGACCAGAATTGAGGATCACTATTGTAGACGGTCTGCTTATATTTTACAGGACAGATACAATTATAGTGAGGCTTGCAGCAATTTTAGTTTGTTAAAAGCGTAAACAAACCAGATAAACAAGACACAGCTTTACCTAACCCTTCCAAATAAAAGCTCAAACCACTTGTACTGCACTTCAAATTTTTTGATAACATGTTTTAAAGCTGATCAAAACAGCAGACAGTATTCTCTGTATTTGTAAAAGAAAAGTGTTAATTTGGTGTGCACCATGAGTGATGCTCTGGAAACAAAAAGGATGCTTTTACAAATTTAATACACATCGAAATCTCTTTTATTATTCCCAGCAGTGAAATCTTCAATCTATCATTATCTTAGAAAATGCATATACATTTTATTTCAAGTGTGGAAAGTTTTCAATAGTCTTTACTTGCATATGTGTTTTTGTTTGAGACAGAGGGTTGTGCACTCAAGAAAAAGAACCTACCGTTTAAAACATACAACTTAACACCTTCTGGTTATGTTGCTGAGAGAAATAATATGTGACTGATTAAAGTAATGAAGAACATTGCTTCTACTACTACTTACAATGAATAATAATACTGATAATACATCCATGCCCCAGGAAAGAGACTAATGTTACTGACTCCACTTGAGTAGCGATATCTGCTTATACACTGCCCAGGCAATGTCCAGCAACCATCTACTGTACGTCTCCCCATGGGGGACGTTAAGAAGTATCTACAGTTCAGCCCAAAATAATTATTCAGACATATTTAGGTTTAATACCTAATATCTTTATTTTGAAAGACTGAAGGTTTGGTTGTTTGGAGTATTGCTGATAAGGTTTCTGTTTTCCATTGATTTTTGGGAGGGAGTTTTCTTTTCCCCAAGCTGTTTTGTAGGGAAATATATATATATATATATATATATATATATATATATATATATATATATATATATATATATACTTTTTTCAAAACTTACCCTCATTTTATGTTGTTTAGTTATCTTTTGAGATGCCTGTCTCTTTCCCTATCAGAAAGTCTTGGTTGATTGAAAATAATTGTAAATCTAAATCAGCCTGGAGTATGAATAATTTTGGGCTTCATAATATTCAGAAACTGAAACAAACAAGTAAAAGTTAAAAGTTCAAACAAGAGAATTGTGTCTTCACCTGGGCTATTTTTTCCCCAAACATTAACACCTCTTTGTTAACTTTGCAGCTTTGTATCTCGGACTGAAATACAACAAACATGACGATAATGCAGCATCCAACATCCCAACTTGTACACCTATTTGCCTGCAATTTCCTTTGAAGACTTTGAGCCAAATCAACGTGTAAACCATAAACCAACTGTGCAAAAAGTTAAAAATTCCAGGTCCAGTTTTGGTGGCGGTCCAAAATCTACATCGACAATCCAGGCAGCCAAACACACACCAAACACACATACATGGACGAAATGTTAAAAAATCAAGCACAACTCTGCTGAAGTGGCCAAACGAGAAATCTCTCTTACATTAAGTTGGGCATAGATGGGCCAATGCAAATTTTAATGCAATAATTTACATTAGTTAAACTGCATGATTCCTTAACATTCATGGCGCTACAGATCTGTGGGTCTCTTGGTGTCATCACAGTCCCAGTGCTGCATGTACATCCATACACTCTTAATGGCATGTACCTCTGTATTCATGTTCATCCAATCAGAAAATTCGAGGACTTGTGCAACATCGAACCTTTTCCTAGTGGCAGCCGAAATTAGAAGGGTGAAGCACAGCAGTATAGATCTGAAATTAATCATTACCTAAATCAAACCGGAGGAGAGGCAGACTGCTGCTTGTTTAAGGGTGTGTAATTGAACCCTAATGGCAATCTAAAGCTGCAGCATTGAAGATTTGCATTGACCCACTGCATCTGGAATAGAGAAGGTCAAATTATATGTGTGTCATATTTTTTCCTCACTCTCATCACCCTTTCTCTGGTCGTTTAATTTAATTCAATCCTATCATCTTGGACTATTAAAATTGTGCTTTCTTTGGAAGACAAGTATGGAAATGGCCATGGGGGACTAGAAGGAAAGGGTGCAAGTCCTGAAAGTGATGATTGTGCCTCACCCTTATCAAGCAAACACTTGAGCACACAACAAATCAAGAGTTTTATTAGGGGTTATAAACTCAAGCATCCAATTGGAAATGAAGGGGATAAATTTACGAGAAATGTTAACGGTGGCATAATTTCTCTCCCATATGGCAGGATTTTTCAAAACATTATTTTACTGTTTAAAATGCTCCTGTTTTTAATTATTTGCAAAATGATCTTCCATGCAAATTTTTGCAATTATTAAAATATATTTTTAATAGCAAAATATCCCACTGTCACACGAGAGAGCAGTAATAAAATCAAACATGCCAAATACAAACTAAAACAAAAAATTTAATTATTGAAACGTTTATGCCCCCGATTTTTCTTTAATTATTATTGTTAAAAAATATATATTTTAGATGAATGTTTGTTGTTCAGCAGGACAAACACGCAAATAATGGGAACAAAGTGAATTCTTGTTTCAAATTCAAATGACTACAGTTTTCTAATTGAATAGATGAAGTTGGAAAATATGGGGAATAAGTTAGAAAAATTGTGGTTGAATCATTTGGCATGGTTGGGAACAATATTGTGTGCTGTGAGTGGGGGGTGTCGTGAACAAACAAACAAACCTTGACAAGGGCAGCGACGGAGAATCATCCAGGGGAGCGGCGCTGTCTGCGGTCGGGTGCAGACAGCCCGTTTGAGAGGGGGGCTTGCCAAGTACCGACCCTGAACTGCGGCACGCTGTTGCTGCCTGGCTGCACTAAGCGGTGGCTGCCAGCACGCACTGATTTATCAGGGGGGCAACGCCAGCCGCCACCTCGCTCTCCCTTGTGCCCTCCCTTTATAAAGAACCTCCCTGACGGCTCTGATAGTGCAATCAGGGCTACGGCAGAGCCAAGGCAATTTCTCCTTCACTCTTTGATAACCCTGTGCCTTATTGAAAGCCAATAGCAATGGCAGCAACAACAGCTCAATTGGAAAGAGTTGCTGCATTTTGAAGGGGGGGAAAGGTTATGCCTTGACAAAATGAGGAGGGAGCAGGGGAGGTCTGTCACACTTTATGTAAAAACCACATTGTCCTCCAACAGGTGGCGCGATTCCTCAGTGACAGCTGTCCCTCAGCTACCTTGCCATGGTGCTTTTTTATCTAGCTCTTGAATTCTGACAAAACGGTTGGAGTTCAGCTTTGACTTTTATCCACACTGAGCTTTGGCAGAGATGTTACATTCATGTGGGCAGCTTTGTTAGACCACAATAAAAGCTGAACAGTACTCTAGGCTTAACGCTACCCTTAGCATGCTAACGTTTCTTTACAAAAAGAAGGATAAAATTCAACATGTAAGTAAATGTGAGATTAGGGATCACCTTAGTTTGACATGTAGCATAGTAGCATTTCATGATTACTAATAAATGAATTTCAGGGTTGGACACTTTCAGTGTTTAGCTACACAACGTGAACAGTTTGTGTCATCGAACGTATTGATCCAATTAAGACCAGCTGCAACGCCGCATTGAATCAGTTGACAGTTTTTTTTGGTAAATCAACTCATCTTCGTACATTCCAACAATCAGTCATGCAGAACACTGCTCTGTAAGAACATAGAGATAGTTGGTGTATAAAAGCAAAAAATTACTGTTTGTTGTCAGTCCAGTTATTAATTAACTGTTGTCATATTTCTGGTTTTTATCTTTTGTTTGTCTTTTTTTTCTTTTTCTTTTTTTAAGCAAGGAATGACCACAATATAAAATTTCTGTTTGAAATATTTGGCACTACAGTGAGCTGTTTGCATTCATCTCGCTAATGTGTGAGTACCTGTATGTAAAACTTTATGTGTAAAGCACATTTGAAGACACTAAGTCACTTAGCAGCAGTACATCTATTTAATATTGCCAAAGCAATATTAAAATATGGGCTTTTAGTTTTTTTTTTTTTAAACACTCAACAGCTTCTGCAGACATTAAACCGAAGGGGATAGAGTTCCAGAGCAATGCTCTACTCTCTGCTCTCAGACAATGCTGAGAAGTCATCTTTAGTTTACATGACACAGCAGGAGGTCATGGTCAGGAACCTAGAGACTTATGGATTTACAAGTTCTGAGAATCAAGAATCTTTATTGTCACTGTGTTTGTCAGGGTGCAGTTCTGCCTGCTGCACCCTAGACATGGTCCAGCACCTTCCTCCTCCCACACATCTCCATCTCCTTCCATCACTAATCACCTACACCTGTTATGCTCTAATCATCCCGGACTCAATCCACCTACAAGCCCTACTATAAAAGTTCACCTCAGTCTCCTCTTCCCTGCCGGTTCATCTTGTCGTCTTTACACGAGCGTCTCTTTTCCCCCGTCATCCTTCTCCAAATGACTCTGGACTTCCCGCAATCTTCCCTCGATTGCATTCTTCGTCTGCTCCCTGCCTGGATTCCGCTCAAGGGTGCAACCTCCTGCTTGGATCCCGCTCCAAGCCCTGCTCAGGTCCCGTCCCGAAGCTCTCCCTCCAGCTCAGCTCGGATCCTCCTCCGAACCTCAACCGCCAGCCTTGGGTTCTGTCCCGGGCTCACCCACGGTCCTCCAGCCTCCTCCCGTCCACCTGCTTCTGCCTTCACCTCCCACCTCCTATATCCCGGCAAAAGACACTGGTTCTCATCCTCCACAAACCATCTACCTTCAACAAAACTCTTAAACACGAAGTTCCGTGTGTGGTGTGTGTTCAGGTTCGTCGTGACAACTCATGAGAGCACGAAATGGCCAAAAGATAAACCCCAAACCCACACGGAGCTCTCGTGCAGGAGCCGGCTGGATGGATCCACTCCTTTCTTCCGTGGTCAGTGCAGTGGAGACTTCACTCCAGGGACTAAAGCGCTGCCTGGCCACTGTAACTTCACTGGACCCATCACCGCTGCGAGTGGAGGCAGCAGCCCAGGTTCGAGCCATCTAGGAGGGACAAATTTCGAGCCTGGCGCGGCAGAATTTTGGACATCCCCAACTAGCGGACTTTTTCAAGGAGATCGATTAGGACTATTGGTCAGGAGCCTCTCCGTCAATCGGCTCTCCTCTCTCCACCAGCCTGTCCGCTGCATCTCTAGCCGCTGCTGCTGTGGCTACTCCCGCTGCTGCTGCTGTTCCCACTGCCACTGTCACTCTCGCTGCTGCTGCTCCTGCCACAGCTCCAGCAGCAGCTTCTCCCTCGCCGCCCGGCTCCTCCCGGTGCAGAAAGCGGGCTCGCCGGTGCAACAACACCACCTCTGCTCCGTCTGAGGCTCAGCTGGGCACCAAGGCTGCGACTCCACCGACCGGGGCCGACACCACCTCAATCTCTCTAGTGGTCCGGCCAGACAGCATCGCGGCTGCCACAAAGACCGAGAAGGGACGCTTTCCAGCTCTTCTTCGTTTCGGTCACCATCTCCATGATACTCAGCTGGACCCTAGAGTGCAAGCTCTAGCCAGGGTTTGGAGGGTTATAATCCCACCAGCCTGAGCTCCACTCATCGAGGAGACACAGCTGTGGATCTTCTTCTACAGTGACTGAGACGATCTCCTCCCCTGCTGGCCTGCTGCTGCCTCTTCTCCACCGCGGGCCTCGTCCGAGGGCCCTGCCTCGCTCTCTTCCTACTTCGCCTGCCGCCAAAAGACCTGTTCCTGCTTTGCCGGCCAACGAAAGACCCGTTTCTGTTCCGGCCACCGAAAGACCAGCCGCCTCATTGCTGCCAGCATCAGAGGGTCCTGATTCATTTTGCTTTGCGTTCCTGTGAGGTTCTGTTGTCTGCTCTGCCCACCCTGGTAAGCCATCTGCCTGCTAGCTCTGGTTATTATTCAGACTGTTCCTCCAACCATTTCAGCCACCATCAACACTGATCAGTTGCCTCCAACCTGTTCTGTCTGTCGGAAATGAGTCTTACTGGATTCTAAAGTCTGTTTGCACCCTTTAGGCTTTTCAGCAAGCGTTGTTGGTCAGTGAAATTAAATGATTTCATGAAGAAGAAGAGGGGAAAAAAGCAGTGACGGTGTGTACAAGGTGTCTTATTGTGTTTGCATATTATATGTAATCTTTGTGCATCCAGAGCCGGTGTCTGTCTCACCAAAAACTTCATTATGGTAACACATAAGGACAAAACAGATTCTTGATTCTTGATATGTCATTACGTCCGTGAACAGTTGTACTGCTGTGTAACGTCTTCTTCTGTAATCTGCACATGCAGATCGCTTTGCGGTCGTGAATTGTTCAGACACAAGTCTGATGGTGGTTGTATTTAATTAGTAGCATGAATTACCAGAAAAGAAAAAAATCTGATTCCAGCAAAAACAAAACTGCAATTGGCCATTAAGACACGCAGTGTGAACATACAGTAGCTTTAGAAATGGCTTTGAAATCTTTTCCAGTTTGATGTCAGTTAATTGTTTCTCATGTGCTGTTGAATATCTTTTTATCAGGGCATGACAACCTGTTTTAGCTTGTCATAAAAAGTCTACTTGGCTGATTTCCTGGTTCTACAGGCCAGGTATTAATCAGGCCTGAGGATGACATGTGAAATAGGACCTAAAAATGTGATTAGTCAGTTAATTCATGTTTTAACAAGTAATACAATATAATTGCCAAAGATTGATTTGTATAGTTTTCCCCAAACAAATTAAATCATCCTTTGAGCCTGCATTTTGTGCATACCTTTGTTTTCTTTGATATTGATATTTGTTCACACATTTAAGAGTGGCCAAAAATAAGAAACAACAAAGGGGGGGGGGGGGGTATGTTTTAAATGTCCTCTATATAGGCTCAAATGATAGAGGAGAAAAAATACACACCCTTTGTTTGCAACTGCATGATTGCATTCGAGTGAAACTCAGACAAAACAGATAAAAGCAAAAGTATATTTCAATAAGGCTGGATTTGTGTTGGTTATGAAGAGAAAGTTTCTGGAAGGGCATAACAGATTGAAGAAATGCAACCACAAAGGGCCAAGGTTTGCACTGCTTCAAGTGGATGTAGGAAGAGGTTGCAGTGTGTCAAAAATGTGAAATGATGAGGGAATTGCATAATTTTGAGATGGTGGAGAGATGACACAGGTTCAAAGCCAGCTGCCGTTGCCAGGTTGCAAAGGCTCAAAAAGGTTTCATTGTGAGGATACTTTAAAAGATTAGTTATACAAGAAGATTTTGGGGGCGGGGGGGACGCTGGGCTTTATGTTGTTTAGAAATGATTCTGACCCACAGTACTGGTGTCTGACCTTATCATCAAAAGTCAAGTTAGGTGTTATACTCTTGAAATCACTGTATGCCACTTTTATATAAAAATGTAGAGCCCCTTTAAAATATAGATGACCCTAAATCCCTCCTTATCATATTGGTGAGGTAAAATGTTTACTCTTAAATAAGCTTTGGCAATCATGTAAACATGACCATCTGTGTGAGAAATGCTGCAGGAATGTGTCTGATTCTCTCCCTGGGAGATGGGGAAAATGTGTGCAGCTGAGATGGCTGATAGAAAGTGTGAGATCAGTTCAGAAGGTCAAAACTGTGCCATATTTAGGAGAGCTGCTCCACTGTGGGCAAAACGTTAATGGTTTAGGTTAAACATAACCTGGGCTTGGTCCAGCTTTTCTGCTTTTATGAACCAAGTTCAACACTTTTCAGTAATCATTAAAAAACAATGTACCTCCTAAGAAAAGGGACAATGCTTGGCAAAAGTATTCATACCCATTTACCTTTTTCACATTTTGTCATATCACAACCAAAAACATTAAAGAGGACCTATTATACTTCTTTAAAAACAAGTTACGATAGCTTAATGGGTTATACAAAACACTTTCATTACATTTTTAATACAAAATCATTCTCAGATAATGAGATTTCCCCTCCTCAGGTCCACCTATTTTGAGCTCCTTTCAAAATTTGCTATTGTAGGTCCTGTCACTTTAATACAAATAAACTAACTGGCCACTCACTCCAACTCAGTGGTTATACTTGCTCTTGATAAACATGAAAATGGCTGTAAACAGATGCACAATGGTAAAGGAGAACATGTTTGACCCTGAGTCAGACCCAGAAGTTGGAGCCTCTTGCACAACCAGAAAGGATGCTTGTAACAGTTAGCATTAGCCTATGTGGTCTGGGAGGCTTACTGCTTCACTGTCGCTGATACTAGAGCTTTAGTGACCTTTTTATCTTTCTCTAAAATGTCTGTGTTGTACTGTTAGCTTAGCATGTAGCACTGTTTAGGGTTTTGTTTTTTTTTGTCTGTCTGCCTGGGAAAGTTATTTCAGCAATTATACAGTAAAGCCTGACGCCTCGAAAGGCCCATAATATAGTGGGGGAAACCCTGCATGTTCATGCCGATCAGCCATTATATGGTGTATACAGCAGTAAAACTAGCTAATGAAGTGGACGGAGCTACGTGAGGGGCTGGGCTCAGCTGGGGTTGCTAGGTGAGTGGCAGTGCCTGGCAACTGTGACCTAATAATCGGGAGGTTTTTGATATGGTTCATTTCCCAGATACCAACAAAACATTCACAAAGGCAAACATCTCTGTGAAGGCACTCTGACAACTCTGGGTAAGTGTTTTGTGGCAGATCTGGACAGATGTGCTGTGGCGGCTCTGGGCAGGATCTGTGGCATGGTGACTGACAGATTCCAAGAGCTTGACAAGATGCGTGCTCATGAGAACAGTCCAGGTCATATCCAGAGTGCAGAAAGCTGTAGAGGTGTCCAACATAGGCAAGATGAGAACTGAGAAGTTCAGGAAATCCAGAATAAGATCAAAAACAAGGCAAGGAACACTAGATATTTATTCACCGTTAGGCTTTCAATAATCTAATGACAAGTGTCTGTGAAGCTGCCGTATAAAAAGGACCAAAAACCAGCGTAGGCTAATACTGTGGAGCCTAGGGAGCGTGAGGTAGAGAGCAGACAGCCAAGCCAATAACATAATTACAGGAGTCCTTCTCTGGTTAGATTGTTTTTCTTGAGGAACCTAAATTGTAAAATGGAAATTTGAGAACTGCTGTGAGGATACTTGAATCATTCTGAAGTGACACAAGACTCACTCCAGTGAACCTGATTTCATTCATGCACTAACTTATATGAAGTTTATGTATTTGTAACCTGGTCAGTTTATCAAAAAACACTGACACCATTCTCATGCTAACATCACTATCAGTCTCTCCCAAATGATCATGACATGTGATGTATGTTTCTTTGTTAAGCAGCGGCTTCCTTAAATGTGAAAGAAATATCATTAAGAATGCAGACCAGGCGTGAACCTATTGTTAGAAACTCATTGGCTATGTTCACACTGCAGGTCTTAATGCTCAATTCCGATTTTTTTTTGTGAAATCTGATTTTTTTTTTTTATGCATGTCCATTCACATTTCCAAATATATGCGACTTGTATGTGATCTCCTGTGTGAACTGAATGTGTTCAACCTAAGTGTCCCGCATGCGCAGTTGAGGACGCGATGACGTCACACGTAGCAAGCGTCCTCAGTGTTTGCGGAAGTAAACAAGGATTATAATGCTGGCGCGCATTTTGTGGTCATTAATTTCTTTTCTAACCGGAGCTTTCCCTCCATTGACTGCTCTTCTCATTGTTGTCCGCTATGGGTGTCGTCTTTCTTCCTGTTTCTGCATAGCAGGACGCAGAATAGTGACGTTTGTCGAGTATCGGTGACGTACGTCGGATAAATGCGACCCGGCCGTACAGACACAGGTCGCATTTGAAAAGATCAGATACGTATCAGATTCAGGACCACATATCGAAGTGGCCTGGATCGCATTTGAAAAAATCCGACCTGTGTGTTCAGACTGTCATAAAAAGATCAGATACAGGTCGCATATGGCCAAAAAAAGTGGAATTGGGTCACTTCAGGCTGCAGTGTGAACGTAGCCATAGTTCCCAAGTAAGTAAGTAAGCTTTATTTAAATGTCACCTTTCACGGGATAAAAATCACAAAGTGCTTCATCATAAAAACAACCATACAACAACACAAAATAAAAAGATAAAAACAGCACAAATGCAACATAACATAAAAATAGTTAAAAGGCAGTCGGAACAAGTGGGTCTTAAACTGCTTCTTAGAAGAATGAACAGAGTCAGGACCGAGTAAAAATAAAGACAACACATTCCACAGTCTGGGGGCCACAGCTTTAAAAGACCGATTCCCTCTGGTCCTGAAATTAGTTTGTGGAACCATTAACAGTCTTTGGCTGGAGGATCTCAAACTACGAGAAGGGGAACAACCATATCTTTGTCAGAGATCACAGAAAATAGAAAGCACAGTGAACCATGTGAACACTTATTAGAAACAACAGGGAATGAGACCTCAATTCGCAATTGGATTTTAATTCCGGTTTTAATCCCTGACTTGAAACTATTTATAGGAGAAGATATTGATGAATGCTATTTTTTCATGGCAGATCATATTTGTAGAGAGAAAATTGTACCATAGATCGTATTCATATCGTCACACATTATCTCACATGAATCATTGATGTAGCTTTAACTCTCGTGGTAATTACAGATTAACCAAGGATGCATTCAGCATTAGGATGGATGCAGTTTTATGTTATGTACATTTACCCCCCTAGGGCCAAAACCAAAATTTCCAGGGCGGGCGGGCGAAACGAGACCCTCCATTTCCGTACAGCCCCGTACAGCCCCAATGCCCGGGTATGCGCGGCGGCGTTCCGAAGCTCGCCGCGGCCGGGCCGGCCCCCTTAAAAATCGGCGGGCGGGCCGGGCAGGTGCAGAGCGGATCCCCGCCCGCCACGCCGCCGCCGCCGTCCCGCCGCCGCGCACGGCGGCCGTGCGGCGGCCCCCCAAAGAAGGCCCTTCTCCGCTCGCAGCGCGGGCTCCATCCACAGTGTGGCGCCCGGGGGTAGGGTCGCGAACCGTACGCAGGCGGAGGGGGGGGGCCGTACAGCCCCGCATTGGCCGAGCCCGCGCGTCCGTCGAAGTGGCGCGATTTTGGGAGGGGCCAGGCGGCCGAAACGTGGACCGGCCGTACAGGACCCACAGATTCCCTTTGCTGCTGGCGTCGGGCCTTCGGCGCCACCAACCTGTCGGAGCGGGGATGGCGCCAGCGTGGCAGGGGGCGGGAAGGGAAAAACGGGAAAGGTTCACGCATTGGCCGAGCCCGCACGTCCGTCAAAGTGGCGCATTTTTGGGAGGGCCAAGCGTCCGAAACGTGGACCGGCCGTACAGGACCCATAGACTCCCTTTGCCGCTGCCGTCGGGCCAGAACTAAAAAAAAATACGCCACTTATTTTAATATAATGTTAAAATTATTATTTAACCCGTTTGCAAATATAGATTCCAGACCCCTAATGTGAAATAAAAAATTAATCTCCCACTTCCAGGCTGGGGGGGTCTTGGTCACAGACCTCTCCCCAGGAAGAGGGCCTCTTGCTGGGTAAGAGTGCTGGAACGATGACCCCCCTGCTGGAGCTATGACATGCATAAGGCAACATCTCTAAATGTTTGGTAGGACAGGTTACAGTTTGTAACAGTGGTAGCCACATGCTGAACTTCATAAGACAATGTTATATTTATTAAAAATAACCTACCGCGATATGTACACTTTAGATGTACGTACGCTACCGCGTTATGTACACTTTATATGTACGTACGCTACCGCGTTATGTACACTTTAGATGTACGTACGCTACCGCGTTATGTACACTTTATATGTACGTACGCTACCGCGTTATGTACACTTTATATGTACGTACGCTACCGCGTTATGTACATTTTAGAAGTAGGGCAGCTACCGCGTTATGTACACTTTATATGTACGTACGCTACCGCGTTATGTACACTTTATATGTACGTACGCTACCGCGTTATGTACAATTTAGATGTACGTACGCTACCGCGTTATGTACACTTTAGATGTATGTACGCTACCGCGTTATGTACAATTTAGATGTACGTACGCTACCGCGTTATGTACACTTTAGATGTACGTACGCTACCGCGTTATGTACATTTTAGAAGTACGTACGCTACCGCGTTATGTACATTTTAGAAGTAGGGCAGCTACCGCGTTATGTACAATTTAGATGTACGTACGCTACCGCGTTATGTACACTTTAGATGTATGTACGCTACCGCGTTATGTACAATTTAGATGTACGTACGCTACCGCGTTATGTACACTTTAGATGTACGTACGCTACCGCGTTATGTACACTTTATATGTACGTACGCTACCGCGTTATGTACATTTTAGAAGTAGGGCAGCTACCGCGTTATGTACACTTTATATGTACGTACGCTACCGCGTTATGTACAATTTAGATGTATGTACGCTACCGCGTTATGTACAATTTAGATGTACGTACGCTACCGCGTTATGTACACTTTAGATGTACGTACGCTACCGCGTTATGTACACTTTATATGTACGTACGCTACCGCGTTATGTACACTTTATATGTACGTACGCTACCGCGTTATGTACATTTTATATGTACGTACGCTACCGCGTTATGTACATTTTAGATGTAGGGCAGCTACCGCGTTATGTACAATTTAGATGTACGTACGCTACCGCGTTATGTACACTTTAGAAGTAGGGCAGCTACCGCGTTATGTACACTTTATATGTACGTACGCTACCGCGTTATGTACAATTTAGATGTACGTACGCTACCGCGTTATGTACACTTTAGATGTATGTACGCTACCGCGTTATGTACAATTTAGATGTACGTACGCTACCGCGTTATGTACACTTTAGATGTACGTACGCTACCGCGTTATGTACACTTTATATGTACGTACGCTACCGCGTTATGTACATTTTATATGTACGTACGCTACCGCGTTATGTACATTTTAGATGTAGGGCAGCTACCGCGTTATGTACAATTTAGATGTACGTACGCTACCGCGTTATGTACACTTTAGATGTACGTACGCTACCGCGTTATGTACACTTTATATGTACGTACGCTACCGCGTTATGTACATTTTAGAAGTAGGGCAGCTACCGCGTTATGTACAATTTATATGTACGTACGCTACCGCGTTATGTACACTTTATATGTACGTACGCTACCGCGTTATGTACAATTTAGATGTAGGGCAGCCACCGCGTTATGTACACTTTATATGTACGTACGCTACCGCGTTATGTACACTTTATATGTACGTACGCTACCGCGTTATGTACATTTAGGACCTAAAAAAAAACGCCACTTGTTAAAAGATAATGTTCAAATTATTATTAAATCTGTTTGCAAATATAGCTTCCAGACCCCTAATGTGAAATTTAAAAAAAAATTAATCTCCCACTTCCAGGCTGGGGGGGTCTCTGTCACACACCTCTCCCCAGGAAGAGTGCCTCTCGCTGGGCTAGAGTGCTTGACTGGACCCCCCCTTCTGGAAGTCTGCCTTACCATAGGCATAATTTGAGCTACTCCTGTTAAATTCGTATCCACGCCATGCTGGAGACAGAACTCAAAAAAAATATGCCACTTATTTTAATATAATGTTAAAATTATTATTTAACCTGTTTGCAAATATAGCTTCCAGACCCCTAATGTGAAATTTAAAAAAAAAAAATTAATCTCCCACTTCCAGGCTGGGGGGGGTCTCAGTCAGAGACCTCTCCCCAGGAAAAGTGCCTCTCGCTGGGCTAGAGTGCTTGACTGGACCCCCCTTCTGGAAGTCTGCCTTACCATAGGCATAATTTGAGCTACTCCTGTTAAATTCGTATCCACGCCATGCTGGAGACAGAACTCAAAAAAAATACGCCACTTATTTTAATATAATGTTAAAATTATTATTTAACCCGTTTGCAAATATAGCTTCCAGACCCTTAATGTGAAATTTAAAAAAAAAAAATGAATCTCCCACTTCCAGGCTGGGGGGGTCTCTGTCACACACCTCTTCCCAGGAAGAGTGCCTCTCGCTGGGCTAGAGTGCTGGAACGATGACCCCCCTGCTGGAGCTCATTCCAGTGAGATGCTGACCGATCGTTCCCCCGGGGACAGGTTTTGGCAGCATCTCATCCACAAAACCTGCGCTGTTTTAAGAAAACTGTAGGAAATAAATGAGTGATAAGCTAAGTTAAGCTCTTACCACTACTCACAGACATTTTGACACATTTAAAAATTCCACCTCCAGGCTGGGGGGGTCTCTGTCAGAGACCTCTCCCTAGGAAGAGTGCCTCTCGCTGGGCTAGAGTGCTGGAACGATGACCCCCCCCTGCTGGAGCTCATTCCAGTGAGATGCTGACCGATCGTTCCCCCGGGGACAGGTTTTGGCAGCATCTCATCCACAAAACCTGCGCTGTTTTAAGAAAACTGTAGGAAATAAATGAGTGATAAGCTAAGTTAAGCTCTTACCACTACTCACAGACATTTTGACACATTTAAAAATTCCACCTCCAGGCTGGGGGGGTCTCTGTCAGAGACCTCTCCCTAGGAAGAGTGCCTCTCGCTGGGCTAGAGTGCTTGACTGGACCCCCCCTTCTGGAAGTCTGCCTTACCATAGGCATAATTTGAGCTACTCCTGTTAAATTCGTATCCACGCCATGCTGGAGACAGAACTCAAAAAAAATACGCCACTTATTTTAATATAATGTTAAAATTATTATTTAACCCGTTTGCAAATATAGCTTCCAGACCCTTAATGTGAAATTTAAAAAAAAAAAATTAATCTCCCACTTCCAGGCTGGGGGGGTCTCTGTCACACACCTCTTCCCAGGAAGAGTGCCTCTCGCTGGGCTAGAGTGCTGGAACGATGACCCCCCCTGCTGGAGCTCATTCCAGTGAGATGCTGACCGATCGTTCCCCCGGGGACAGGTTTTGGCAGCATCTCATCCACAAAACCTGCGCTGTTTTGAGAAAACTGTAGGAAATAAATGAGTGATAAGCTAAGTTAAGCTCTTACCACTACTCACAGACATTTTGACACATATTTAAAAATTCCACCTCCAGGCTTGGGGGGTCTCAGTCACAGACCTCTCCCCAGGAAGAGTGCCTCTCGCTGGGCTAGAGTGCTGGAACGATGACCCCCCCTGCTGGAGCTCATTCCAGTGAGATGCTGACCGATCGTTCCCCCGGGGACAGGTTTTGGCAGCATCTCATCCACAAAACCTGCGCTGTTTTGAGAAAACTGTAGGAAATAAATGAGTGATAAGCTAAGTTAAGCTCTTACCACTACTCACAGACATTTTGACACATATTTAAAAATTCCACCTCCAGGCTTGGGGGGTCTCAGTCACAGACCTCTCCCCAGGAAGAGTGCCTCTCGCTGGGCTAGAGTGCTGGAACGATGACCCCCCCTGCTGGAGCTCATTCCAGTGAGATGCTGACCGATCGTTCCCCCGGGGACAGGTTTTGGCAGCATCTCATCCACAAAACCTGCGCTGTTTTGAGAAAACTGTAGGAAATAAATGAGTGATAAGCTAAGTTAAGCTCTTACCACTACTCACAGACATTTTGACACATATTTAAAAATTCCACCTCCAGGCTTGGGGGGTCTCAGTCACAGACCTCTCCCCAGGAAGAGTGCCTCTCGCTGGGCTAGAGTGCTGGAACGATGACCCCCCCTGCTGGAGCTCATTCCAGTGAGATGCTGACCGATCGTTCCCCCGGGGACAGGTTTTGGCAGCATCTCATCCACAAAACCTGCGCTGTTTTGAGAAAACTGTAGGAAATAAATGAGTGATAAGCTAAGTTAAGCTCTTACCACTACTCACAGACATTTTGACACATATTTAAAAATTCCACCTCCAGGCTTGGGGGGTCTCAGTCACAGACCTCTCCCCAGGAAGAGTGCCTCTCGCTGGGCTAGAGTGCTGGAACGATGACCCCCCCTGCTGGAGCTCATTCCAGTGAGATGCTGACCGATCGTTCCCCCGGGGACAGGTTTTGGCAGCATCTCATCCACAAAACCTGCGCTGTTTTGAGAAAACTGTAGGAAATAAATGAGTGATAAGCTAAGTTAAGCTCTTACCACTACTCACAGACATTTTGACACATATTTAAAAATTCCACCTCCAGGCTTGGGGGGTCTCAGTCACAGACCTCTCCCCAGGAAGAGTGCCTCTCGCTGGGCTAGAGTGCTGGAACGATGACCCCCCCTGCTGGAGCTCTGACATACATCAGGCAACATCTCTAAATGTTTGGTAGAGCAGGTTACAGTTTATATTTATTAAAAATAACCTACTGCGATATGTACACTTTATATGTACGGCAGCTACGCCGTTATGTACACTTTAGATGTACGTCAGCTACTGCATTATGTACATCTAGAACCGAAAAAAAAAACGCCACTTTTTAAAAGATAATGTTCAAATTATTATTAAATCTGTTTCCAAATATCCCTTCCAGAGTCCTATTAAGAAATTAGAAAAATATTTCAAAGTACAAGATGTTTATTTGCTTTAATTTTGTAAATGAAAATATGATGGCCGAGGTGAGATTCGAACCCTGCTCCTCTGGGTGGAAGGCAATGTTGTTAGCCACTCTGCTACACCCCTTAGCCCCTATATATAGGGGGCAGAGAGCCGTTTTGTACTTCCATGTTGCCTGTACAGCCTCCCTCCTTCTGTACACCTTGACCCCTCCTTAACCCACATAATTACATAGGCCACGCTCTCAGCCAATAGCAAAAGCTGTTCCCCTCCCCCGGTAGTTGTGGTCGTGTAGTGCAGTTTCAGACACAACAGTGGAGCTTGATTTCCAATGAGTCCCACCTTCAGCCCGTAACCTACCGTGTTATGTACAATTTATATGTACGTCTGCTACCGTGTTATGTACATCTAGGATCGAAAAAAAAAACGCCACTTTTTAAAAGATAATGTTCAAATTATTATTAAATCTGTTTCCAAATTTCCCTTCCAGAGCCCTATTAAGAAATTAGAAAAATATTTCAAGTCTAAATTGTTTATTTACTTTAATGTTGTAAATGAGAATATGATGGCTGAGGTGGGATTCGAACCCTGCTCCTCTGGGTGGCAGGCAGTGTTGTTATCCACTCTGCTACACCCCTTAGCCCCTATATATAGGGGGCAGAGAGCCGTTTTGTACTTCCATGTTGCCTGTACAGCCTCCCTCCTTCTGTACACCTTGGCCCTCTGTGTTGTCCTGCTCTAACTCTACTCCTCAGGTGTGCCTAGTTGGCTGAGGGGGTGTGGCCCACACCTGCAGCTCGTTGCAGGCGGCTTCCTCTGGCTTCTTAAGCAGAGCGCTGACAGATGGAAGACGCCAGAGCCTTAAGCAGTGGTGGTACGACGTGGCCTCTGACCCAACTCCTGAAAACCTGCTGGTGAGTTTTTTCATCTTTGAACTTTGAACTAATTTTGGATCTCCCTGTTTTTGTCACAGTTTTTGGTGCTTCTGGATCCTGCTGGTTCTTCCCTCACTCTGGTCAATCCATCTGTCACCCACTTCTGCCCAGCTTTATGGTAAGCAGTGCAGCTTCTAGTAGTTCTCCTGGTTCACCTTTCAGAGTCACTTACTCTTCTTCTCTTTGCAGTCTCTCCAGCCGTGACGTTCTGACCCTGCCGAGTTGTCCATAGTCCCGTCCGTTATATCTGCCTGTTTCCTAAATAAACATTTTAAAACTGTGCTTTGCTTCCCGATCGTATCTGCATGTGGGCTCGTCATTTGAAAACCATGACAGTACCAAGTTTGGTACACTTCTTTTTAGGAGGCCCTGATTAAGGCCTCATTAAGGTCAAAAACCAGCTGCTGGCAGACAAAATATAGAGCTAGATGGGCTCCAGTGGGCTTGTTTCGATCGTCTCCATTTACTGTTTCGTTTGATACCAAGTTTGTGAGGCTACGATGTTGCTTTGCTAAACAGTGGCACATAACACTGCTTTCTAGGAGGCCCCATTGAGGCCTCCTAAGCAAGGTGAAAAAACAAGCTGCTGGGAGACAAAGGAAAAAGCTACATGGGCTCAAGTGGGCTTGTTTCGATCGTCTCCATTTACTGTTTCGTTTGGTACCAAGTTTGTGAGGCTACGATGCTGCTTTGCTAAACAGTGGCCCAGAACACTGGTTTCTAGGAGGCCTATTGAGGCCTCCTAACTAAGGTGAAAAACCCAGCTGCTGGGAGACAAAGGAAAAAGCTACATGGGCTCAAGTGGGCTTGTTTCGATCGTCTCTATTTACTCTTTCGTTTGGTACCAAGTTTGTGAGGCTACGATGCTGTTTTGCTAAACAGTGGCCCAGAACACTGGTTTCTAGGAGGCCCCATTGAGCCTCCTAAGCAAGGTGAAAAACCCAGCTGCTGGGAGACAAAGGAAAAAGCTACATGGGCTCAAGTGGGCTTGTTTCGATCGTCTCTATTTACTCTTTCGTTTGGTACCAAGTTTGTGAGGCTACGATGCTGCTTTGCTAAACAGTGGCCCAGAACACTTGTTTCTAGGAGGCCTATTGAGGCCTCCTAACTAAGGTGAAAAACCCAGCTGCTGGGAGACAAAGGAAAAAGCTACATGGGCTCAAGTGGGCTTGTTTCGATCGTCTCTATGTACTCTTTCGTTTGGTACCAAGTTTGTGAGGCTACGATGCTGCTTTGCTAAACAGTGGCCCAGAACACTGGTTTCTAGGAGGCCTATTGAGGCCTCCTAACTAAGGTGAAAAACCCAGCTGCTGGGAGACAAAGGAAAAAGCTACATGGGCTCAAGTGGGCTTGTTTCGATCGTCTCTATTTACTCTTTCGTTTGGTACCAAGTTTGTGAGGCTACGATGCTGTTTTGCTAAACAGTGGCCCAGAACACTGGTTTCTAGGAGGCCCCATTGAGCCTCCTAAGCAAGGTGAAAAAACAAGCTGCTGGGAGACAAAGGAAAATGCTACATGGGCTCAAGTGGGCTTGTTTCGATCGTCTCTATGTACTCTTTCGTTTGGTACCAAGTTTGTGAGGCTACGATGCTCCTATGCTGAACAGTGGCACAAAACACACTGCTTCTCTGTGTTTTGTGCATCTCTTTTTCATACTTCAAATGGTTGCCATTCTTAGACGCAAGCACCCAGAGGCACAAAAATCACAGACGGCGGTTGAGGGGTGAGCTAGAACTCATATCTAAAGTTTGGTATCACTGCGCATAAACAAACCTTTCTTCCTCAGCTTTTGAGACTCAAATACTGTCTTGAACCCTTAGGAAGTTGGCTGAATTTTTTGGGACAAACAGCTTTTGTTGTTTTTTTCACAGGAGGCTGATTTTAACATATTTTGTAGGTGACCTTATGAGGAGCAGAACCTGTGATTTTGAACTCCCTGGGTGGTTCCACGTGGACACAGTGGGGGTCAAAAGGTGAAAATTTGCAACCTTTGATGGCACACAGCTCACACACGGTTTGTCTGTTCCAGCTCAAACTCGGCATACAGGAGCCCCTTTGAGGCATCTACCAACGGGTAAGAGCTCATACCTGTATCCCCTTCCTATAGCTACTTCCTTTTAGCAATGAGATAAGAAGATGTGGTTAGTGGCATGTTGTAGAGCACTTCCAGGAAATGAGCATTTATAAGTTTGGTCCAAATCCATGAGCTGCAAAGGCCTCAATTATCAAAAATCAAATATTGCTTGGCTGGTGGCATAGCTCCAGAAACAAAACGGGCCCAGATTTCCACTCTTGGCCATATGCTGCAGTACCATTCCCCACCACCATTGGTGCTATTGATATTTGGACAGGCCTGTACACCATCCCTCCTTCTGTACACCTTCCATTGTAAAGCAATGGAACCAGTTCTGTACAGCCTCCCTCCTTATGTACGCCTTGGCCCCTAAAAAACACGCATAATTAATTAAGCCACGGTCTCGGCCAATAGCAGAAGCTTCCCCACTTTTCCCTTCCCGCCCGTAGTTGGTTGGTGCAGTGCTCTTTCCGACACGTTGGTGGCGCTATGCTGGGTGGGCCAATAAGCCATTGTAAAGCAATGGAACCAGTTCCGGACAGCCTCCCTCCTTCTGTACACCTTCCATTGTAAAGCAATGGAACCAGTTCTGTACAGCCTCCCTCCTTATGTACGCCTTGGCCCCTAAAAAACACGCATAATTAATTAAGCCACGGTCTCGGCCAATAGCAGAAGCTTCCCCACTTTTCCCTTCCCGCCCGTAGTTGGTCGGTGCAGTGCTCTTTCCGACACGTTGGTGGCGCTATGCTGGGTGGGCCAATAAGCCATTGTAAAGCAATGGGACCAGTTCCGGACAGCCTCCCTCCTTCTGTACACCTTCCATTGTAAAGCAATGGAACCAGTTCTGTACACCCTCCCTCCTTATGTACGCCTTGGCCCCTAAAAAACACGCATAATTAATTAAGCCACGGTCTCGGCCAATAGCAGAAGCTTCCCCACTTTTCCCTTCCCGCCCGTAGTTGGTCCGTGCAGTGCTCTTTCCGACACGTTGGTGGCGCTATGCTGGGTGGGCCAATAAGCCATTGTAAAGCAATGGAACGAGTTCCGGACAGCCTCCCTCCTTCTGTACACCTTCCATTGTAAAGCAATGGAAATAGTTCTGTACAGCCTCCCTCCTTATGTACGCCTTGGCCCCTAAAAAACGCCCCTAATTAAATAAGCCACGGTCTCGGCCAATAGCAGAAGCTTCCCCACCCCTCCGTAGCTGTGTTCGTGCAGTGCACTTTCCGACACGTTGGTGGCGCTATCCTGGGCGGTCTAATCCGTTGTAACGTACGGCTATCCTTCCTTTCGTACGCGCCCCCCCCCTCCGACACCCCCCGATACGCTAAATCTAGAAGAGAGCGCCATCACATGGTGCACGGAAGGCGGCACGCCCGTACGAAACGCCGACTTGGACCAAGCGGGCGAAATGCTGGAGCTTTTATTGCGCGCGTACGTACACTACCTCGTAACGAACACATACATACAGATTGTATGTGTAAATCCGTACGTACGGTATTCAAAATCATTGCGGCTGTACGGCCGAAGGCGTCGTTTCGTACGATTTTCCCTTGACCAAATACATCATCCTATTACAATTAATTTCTGTCAAATAAAATGTTTACAAATTGATGGCATTTTTGATCTATAGAAAAGAAAGTGTTTAATTAGAGGTAAAAGGTAAAATTAACACTATTTTATTCATTAAACAAAAGATATAGATACAAATTTGAACTCCAAATGGAGGAAAAGGACACCCTAACCCTTAACAGCCGGAGTATAATAACTTGAATATTGTGACACATTTTTTTAGCCATCTACCACTCTGACATAAGTCTAAGGGAATGTTTGTCCTACTCCTCACTTTCTGTTGTGAGATATTTGAGGGGTTTCTTGTTTTAAAATCCTGCTTCAAGTCTACACACATCATCTTGATGAGATTGTGACATGGGCTTTAACTGTTTAACTCTATTTCCCACTTCCAAGGTGGTCCTTGGTTGAATTACTGGTATATGTTTGGTCACTGATCATGTTGCAGGGTCCAGGTCATCCTCACATTAACTTTTTTTTACAGATGATCTTATATATTTCTTAAGCAGCTACAAATTGACCAAATTTGATTTCTAGCAAATAATCATTTGACCATTTAGGTGTACATAAATACAGTACATATTTAGCAAAATAACACAAGATGGGAACAGCATGGGAAAACGTAAGTAGCACAAGATGGACGGACGGACGGTCTCTATGAGCTCGCCACATCTTGTCACTGGGCTTTTTGCCCATTCCTCAAGGCAAAACTGCTCCAGCTCCTTTGTTTGTGAATGGCGATCTTAAAGTCCAACGAAAGCTTTTTAATTGGATCAAAGTCTGAACTGTGACAAGGCCATTCCAACACTTTTAAATGTTTCCCCTAAAACCACTTCAGTGTTGCTTCAGTGGTATGCTTTGCGCCATTGTCCTACTGGACGGAGAACTTTTGTCCTAGTCTCATACCACCGACAAACTGACGCAGGTTTTGCCCAAGAACATCCCTGTATTTAGCACTATCCATCTTTCCCTCGACTCTGACCAGTTTCTCTGCTGATAATGGTGTTCCTTGCATGATGGGATGTACTGGGTGTATGCCAGACAGCATTTTCCTTGATAGACAAAAAAAGGTATTTTAGTCCTGTCTAACCAGGGCTCCATTCTCCATAAATTTGGAAAGTCGCCCACATGAGTCCCATTTCCACGACCTCAGTTTGGCACTCTCTACAGCTCAAATGTGTAAAGTCTTTCAGCACAAACATGTGAAATCCAAGCTTTTAAAATTGTGTCACTGCAGTGAAAATATTTTGAGCTGTATGTTTTACAGATGTGCAAACTATTTTAGGCATTTCCAGTTGCATGCTTACAATAAACTGTTTAAATTCTGAAAAAATAAATAAATAAATAAATATTTTGAGCTATTAACGCATTGTCGTCATTCCCCCCATGGCTGAGCCAAACATCTCTTAAAGCTGTACAATTGGAGGCAAACATTAGACTAAGTTAGACATCCTGGTCGCGTGATCCAGATATTTATCCGTGTGGATTATTTTATCCATAAACATATGCAAGACAATCTTTCATATACAAGTATATTTTTCCTTTATTAATCTTTTCTTATATGTATATTTTTAATCGTTTACCATTTCTTGAAGATTTCTTTAAAGCGTCAACTTCACAAATAATACATGAAACACAAACTGCGCAGAGTAAAACCGAGCAGGGAGGATCCAAACTGGCACGTCCAAATCGAGTAGGGTCGGTGGAAATGGGGTGCCTATTGTCCAACTAAAAATGTGCCTTCTTACTCTTAAGCAGGGACGATTTGTGCTTACTCATTGTGGTCCCATGGACAGATCCTCCAGTCTCTGCTGTGGAGCTCTCCCACTCCTTTTGGGCTACCTTTGGTCTCTGTGCTGCCTCTCGGATTAATACCCTCCTTGAATGGTCTGAGTTCTGGTGGGCAGCTCTCTCTTGGCTGGTTTGTTGAGGTACCAGGTGCTTTCCATTTGAAGATAATGGCTTTGATGGTACTCCGGCAGAACATCAAAGGTTTTGGATATATTTTCATAACCCCACCCTTACTTGTACATCCCAACAATTTTGTCCCAGACTTGTTTGAAGAGTTTCTTGATTTTCATGATGTGATACCTCTTGCTTAGTGGTGGTGCAGCCTCTGGGGCCTTTGGGAAAAGGCGTGTTTATACTGACAGGCCACTTAGATTGCACACAAGTGGACTTCAAATTACTAATTATTTGACTTTTGAAAATAAATAACTGGAACATTTCAGGGTCTAAAACTGCCCATTTTCATTTTTTCTTTGTTTATTCTTTTTTTTTTTTTTTTTTACTCATTTTACTTCACCAATTTATACTACTTTGTACAGATCAATCACATAAAATAAGATTAAAGCAGTTATATTTTCAGGTTGGGATGTAATGAAATAGGTAAAAAGCCAAAGTGGATGAATTCTGTACTGTGTATACTTTGGGCAGTGCTAATGTTCTCCTTAGGAATGATTCCTGGTAAGAATTTATAATAACTGTTGCCTCCTTCAACATAAAATATGTCAAGTGCACATTACAAATGAAAAATCCTTTGCTTCAGTGTGCATATCAAAAGAGGCACCGTCTTAAATATTGCCTTGAGGCCAGACAAGGCCTTCTAAAGTGTCATCATTTAGTTTCCACATAGAGAAGTTCTTCTTTGTGGATTCGTAGAAAGTCTTTACTGATTTGACAAAGAGCTAAAATGAGTTTCAGTGGGTTTCAATAAATTCCCTCCATTGTAACATTTTTCTTCAATCAGCTGTATATACATATTTATTAATTCATCTGTATTTATGCACTTGTTTCATTAAATATGTAAACTAGACATTGGTCGGTTTGGGGTTTTCATGGTATTTTTAATCTTGTATGAAAATACCACAATTTCATGGGTCTTTATTTTATAATATGATCTAAAATTGTTCATACAGCATCAATTCCCAGCAAATATAATCTCTAGGCACTTAACATAAGAATAATGTGTTGAAATGTGTTATAGTCATCTTCTTCATCTTCATCTTCACACTTTATCTGTTATCTGTTAGCATATAAATGTGACATGAGCATATATAAAAAAGCAATTGCTAAATTTAGATATAGTTTAAATAACAATCTGTTATTAGCTAGTTATTTGGTCAGATTATCTGCTTGGGCAGCCAGCCTGCAGTCAACTGCTTAACAGATGTGCTGCTGGTAGCCTAGCAACTGTAGTTTTAACGAGAAAGAAAGTTGGAGCTCCTTCAGCTCCAATGGCATGATTTTCAATCATTTTTATTCATTGAAACAGTTTTAAACAAATAAAATTGTCTTTGTTGTAAGCAGGATAAAAGTGTTTGAAGCCTTTGTTCAGCTACTTGACTGGCAGTGTGCAGAAACAGGTTGGGGATGGGCGGTGGAAAGCTATGCTATGCTCTACATAGGGGAAAAATGCTCTTACCCCTCCTCTGGCACTTAATTTAAACAGCTTTCAATCATATGAACAGTGTGATGGAATCTTGACTGCTTTTGAAAGCAGAACTTTTTGAAGCCCTGATACACCTTGACCCACCGATGCCTAATGTAAACATACAGAAACGTCCTTATATTTGCTTACAGTTGCACAGAAGCACTGAAATATTTATTTTGTGCTTTATGTCTGAGGTAGAATATTGACTACGATCTGATCAATGGAAAAGCATATGAAAGACAACAAAAAAGTAACTAGGAGGTCAGTGAGATGTTTGGACATAACATCAGAAGGATATTGCACAAAGTTACGCAGGCAGCCAGTCTGCTATTTATGGCTGTCTGGCCTAAATAATTCTCCATGTAGTCTGGCTTCGCCTCACCAGGTTCCAGGCTAAGCACTGATCCTTCCTTATTCCACATCTCTCTGAACCTGGCTGTCCTGTGGTGGAGCAGCTGTTATACTGGTTTGATCGACTTCAGGGGGGGTCTGAAGGTCGGCACACAATGCATTTCGAAGGTAGAAATCCTCGGCCTTATCAGTCTGACCTTCAGGACCGCTGATACCACTGATGGCTCAAATACTACAATCCGTTGCTTCCAATGCGGTGCCGCTGCGCTTTATTCTGAAGGATTTCTGATAAACAACATTGCTGTGATAGATGCAATTAGCCTTTTTTGTTAAGTTGTGTTTGAGGGTCTGCTAGGAGCAAAATCAAGAGTATTTTTTCAGGGATGTCCAAAATAGAACACATGTGGAAAGATTACCATAAACCAGTGCTTCCATATTAAAGGAAAACCTGCTTTACCGTATTGAAAGGATTCGGTTGAATAAATGTAATAACTTACAATTCAATGCTTTATACTTCTAACAGTAATGACATTTATTCTCATGAACAATAATATTAGTAGCAGTGGTAGCTGTAGTTTGGTATGAGCCACATTCAAGCTCAAGGTTCGAGCTGTTGAAAAGAGAACTGCAGCATTGGTGACATACTTCCACGTTAAGCAGCGCCACCGTCCTTCAGTTGGGATGGATGCTTTGCCTCCTATTCATATCATGCAACTTTGCGTTCGTATTCAAGCATTAGCTTGTCATTAAAAAAAGGGTTCTTTCAGTATTGATGCAGGATATCTATCAGTGTGAATAAATCCCTCACTAAACATTTCAAAGGCCTCCAGAACATTAACACAAACTCCAACAGGGATAAGAAAACATCCTGGGGTTGGCACTTCATCTCCAGTGAAAATGCTGCGTCACCTCAACAGGTGGTTGGCTAGATTAGTGGTGTTCCCACAGTTCAACAAAAGAAACGTGTGACGGATGCACACAGCAGACAATCTCTGTGTTTACCAAGGAGATTAGCTTCAAGGAATGAGCGGAAAACTCTTCACACCATCTCCGTCAACATTGCTAGATTTGGCATCATAAGGGTTTCATTTGGTTTCATTGACCTGCGAGGAAAACATTATGGCTTTGAGGTTTGCTTCAGAAAGATGTTTACATATTTAATTCCATATGTATAATTCAAAAATGTCATTGTATTTCTGAAATGTTGAATTAGAAAAAAAAAATTTAGTTTTCTTCCTGCCCCAAGATGCTTTTACAAAATAACCTATGACATCAGTATTTACGAATATTGCCCCAACAAAAAAAAACATAATATACAGTGCCTTTAAAATGTATTCACAAACTAGTTCTTGAAGTTTGACATCAATATATTGTATTGAACTTCAATTATCAGACAAACCAGAAAAGCAGCTAAGTGTTCCATAGTAACTCTGGAGGAGCTGCAGTGATCCACAGCTTTGGTGGGACAATCTGACACTAGAACAACTATTAGTCATGCACTTTGGCAAGAACAAGCCCACTGTTGAAAGCAAGTCGTGAGAATTTCTATAGCATTTTGCCACCAGCTATGTACAGGACACAGCAAACATTTGGAAGGTGGTCAAAACGTAACTTTTTACCCTATAACCATTGTGCGGTAATAAACTGAATTTTCATGTCAGTCTGAACGCACCATCATCCCAGTGACCCTATCATGGTGACACCATCAAAGTGGCAGCAGCATGCTGTGAAACCTGTCTGCAGCAGGTACAGTGAAGCCATTCAAAGTTAAAGGGAAATTGATGGAGGTAATAAAAACATACTGCCACACCTACAATGGAATGTTTAGGATCAAAGCATATGCTGTCTTGGCATGTGGGTTTGGAGTCGGATCAAAGTGCAGATAGGAACGTGGGATCAGCACTTGGTTTTTATAATAAAAAAAGAAAATTTACAGCAGAGGCAGATAAAAAGGCAGTGTAACAGGAGGATCCGGCAAAGGACAATGAATCAGTGAACGTAATTACTGAGAGAAGAGTGGAGAATGACACTGAATGCAGACCAGTGAATCAAGAAATTTGGTGAGGCTAAATGAAATCAAGGAGACTGAAGTATGGGGACTAAATTACACAAATGGAGCTGAACTAACAGACAAACTATTAAACCAAGGGGAAAAGACTCTGCCATTTGTAGAAATACACCGCTCCCGGACAGAGATCACCAATCACAGCCAGGAGTAATGATAGTCATCACTCTCACACTCCACCCTGCGCAGAGCTATTATTATTCAAGCTCAAGATTGCCAGTGGGCTGCAGTTGTATGGACAAATGGTGAAGAAACAGTCTGCTTCACAGGAAAACCGACAACCTCTGGAGTGGCATCTGCTCAGAAAACAAAGAGAGGTAAACACTGGACTAGCATGGCAGGCTGTGCTGTGGGGGAGGAGCTTTGAAGAAAGGAGTTCAGATACAGCAAGAGCAAGGGGAAGGGACCTGTAAGGTAGGCTTATTCACATTTTCAGGTTAAGTCCACCGTTTTCTCAAAACTTCCGACTGCAGCTATAAAGCTGGGTTGTGAGGTGACATTTTAAGCAGTTTAAAGGTTATGAACACTTTTGCATGACACTTCATATTAAAGTCTGAAAGGAGCACTAGGTACGCAGCTGTCAGGGCAGTACATGTGCTTTGTATGTTTGTGGATTGACTTCTATACACCCCAAGGATCAAGAGACTTTAACTACTCCTTGAAGACTAACAACACATAATAAATACATGGAGCTAAATATTTACTCAACTTCTTTTGTAAGTCAAAGTGGTAAAACAACGTAGTTAAGAAATTAGTAAAAGTATTTTTTTTACTGAAGTTCCCTCTAAATGTTCAAAGTGCAAACCAATAATTGATGAGCCTCTTAAAAAGTAATTAGGGTATTCATGGTGTTAGGTACAGAAGTGGACAGGTCTTGATGACTGCAGAGCAAACCTAATCCAGGGCAGCAGTTTAGCTGTTGATTTGCAGACTGTGGGCCTTGCATTGTGAGGGCTTTATGGTCCCTTTATGGTACGCCAGGAGACACCTGCATGGGCGATATGTTGCCTGAGACATTTTTCTCTCTCCTTCTGTGTGGCTCCTTTGCTTTTGTATCATTAGCAGAGCAAAGGGGCCGTGAATCACTCATCTCAACCCCTACGCCCCCCCCCCCCTCCTTCCACCCCCATCTTTTTCAGCCTCTTTCCACCTCTGAACAGCCCGACCACCGCCGCCGCCGCTCCCTCCCTCTCCTTGGGTGCTAAACGGCTTGACAGAAGGGTGCCCAGACCGTTGGCAGTAGCCATCGACTGGAAGGGAGAAGCTGCCAGGAGTCCTTGATGGATAGGCTCATTTTCCAGCCGGCAGCAAGTCTCGGTGAAGCATCCGTGTCATTTGTAATGTCAGCCAACAAAATGTAATCAAACATTCCAGCGGTTTAATCACAGAAGGCTGCTCGAGAGATGATTGTAGTGTCAATATAATGCTATTTCATTATCTGTTTGTATTTTATATTGACAGTGTCAGATAAACAGTGTGGAAAATTAAGATTAAAAATATGGTAATTTCATTTCAATCACCCCGGCTACAGTTGCTGGCCCATTATGCGATTGATTACTTCTGAATTAAATTTGGGGCTGAATGTAAAGTTTAATCTTCTTTCTTCTCTGCAATTCAGCTCCCCAAAGGCCTCTTAGTAAGTAAGTACCCATTTCATTTGATCTTTAATGAAATGTAATGGCCCAAATGAATTGTATAAATCAGCTGCCGTGTGTACCTACAGTTGACATTCTATTTCTTCCTCCTTTCATTTTTAATTCCCTTCTTTCGGCACCATGACCCGAAACTTAAGACCATAGTCCTTAAAAACTATAGATCTATAATAAAAAAGTGTTTTCCCCTTTAGAGATTTCTTCTGTTTTTGCTTTTTGTCACACTTAAGATCAAACTAATTTGAGATCAAATATACACTGAGTGAATTAAAAAAAATTTGTTTGCAGATGAGGATTTAAGTTATTAGGGGGAAAATCTGTCCAAATCAACCTGGCTCTGTGTGGAGAAAAAATTAAAGGTAAAGATTAAGAAAAAAAAAGTTTAAAGATAATTATTATTTTTGTTGTTATTCACTACAAAAGTATTTGGCCTACCAAATTTACTCCAAAAGCCTATTGACAGCTCACCCAGAAGGTCACTTAATACCCCAGAACAAAATCTAAAGCAATGCAGACCTCACTTATATAAAGCCAAAGTTCATCAGTCAACAATAAAAACGCTAAAAAATGTGTGGAGAGTTCAGAGATCAACACCACTGCTGATGTGGTGTTGACCTAAAGGCCCAATTCACATAAAAAACATCTTGATATTCCCCAAGACTTTTGGGAAGATATTCTGTGAATTGACATGACGAAAGTGGGATTTACTTCACGGAGTATCATACAGTCAAACATGGGGGTGGTAGGAGCGTGGTCTAGGGAAGCTTTGCTGCTTAAGTTACAGGATAAATTCTGCTCTCTTCCAGATAATCCTGAAAGAGAATATTTGCCCATTGGTTCTTAACCTTAAGCTAAAGTGTACTTTGGTTTTTGTAGCAGAACAATGATCTGAAGCGCACCAGCAAATCTACTCCTCATGGCTCAAAATAAACTAAATGGAGGTTTCAGAGTAGCCAAGTCAAATTCTGCACTTAAATCAACTAGAGATGTTGCGGTCGTTAGTGCTCAAACACTGAAATAAGTAATTTCTGCAAAGACTGGGCCAAAATGTATCCACAGTTATGTAAAAGACTTGTCAGGTTTTGCAAATACTTGATGGAAGTTGTGGCCGCCAACAGTGCCACAACCAGTTGTTAATATAAGGGACAATTATTTTCTCACACAGGGTCTATGTTGTCTTGGATAGCTTAATAAAGCAAATCATGATCTGAAAACATAATGTTGTATTTACTCAGGTTATATATATATTTTTGGTTTGGATGTTATTTGATGATGTAAAACATTTCAGTGTGACAATAAAGCAAAAACAGTAAGAAAAAAAAATGTAATGGGGGAATTCTTTTTCTCAGCAACGTGCGTGCTTTTTAAATAAAGAAAATCAAATGACATTTCTTTTCTATTTGTTTTTACAGCTATTTTTTGGTAAAGCTGACGAAAATGAGACACTCACGAAAGCTGAAAATAAGGTCAAACATATGTACCCTGCAAGGTGCTTAGCAAAGTAATTAGGAGGGAATGCTTCACAGCCTGGAGTGCCACTTTTAGGAGAAAGTCCAACCTCTAAACCCGCCGACGGGTGACAGACATTTTAATTACATGGTAAATTTTGATTTTTTTTTTTTTTTTCGTACGTGGAGCTGAACTCTTAAGCGCTGCCATGTAGTCAAGATTTAGCTGCAAATTCTCTCCGTTTCCGCAGCTGTGCGTGAAGTGACACAACTGTTAACGAGAGCTCCGTGGAAAGAGAAGGGGTTGGAGAAAGGAGCTCTTCTTTGTGAGTCCCATTCAGCGCGATTTGTCCCCCTTTGTAGTCCTAATTATGTGCCAAAGTAGGATAACAGAAGTTCTCAACTCGGCCATTATGCCAGCACAAAAAAAGAGACGCATACAAGAAGCTGATCACTTTGGAATTAGCAAACATGATACTATATGAGGAGGAAAAAAAAAAACATTAATACCGTCAGGGATTAGAGGTTCTGATTAAAGGGTAGCTTCTACCATATGCAAATTAGTGATAGGCATTTATCAGCGCCTGGGCAAGCTGTCTTAGCTGCAAAGCCACATATGTTTTTTAGCTGATTAAAAAACTGCTTGAAGTTGCAGGCTTTTTAATGGTGGAGAGAGAGGGGGAGAGAGAGAGAGAGAGAGAAGCAGACAGGGACAGAAAGAGAGGTTGTGAGGCAACTCATTTCCTTTTGGCCAATTTCCCACAATCGCTCAGAGCGTTTGCCTTAATTCCCTCCTTTATTAGCTGCATTCTTTTGTATATAATTAAAACATTTCTCAAGTGAGCATGTGTGTGCTTGTGTTATTTTTTGTGTGCTTTATTTTCATCAGCCAACACATTGTATTCAGTTTTTTTTTAACTGTATCACCATAGCCTCGGTGCCCCCCCCCCCCCTCCAAAAAAAGAGCCGAAGTTTGGAACGGCGACTATAAAGGGAGAATTAGGTGAGAAATTGTCAGCAGTCGGCCATTGTGTGAGGGTCTCTGCGTTATTATATTTCCCTTTCATATGGAGGTGACCCCTTTGTGTTAACAAAGAACATGAGGATGAAACTGAGCTCTGTGTGCTCCTCACCCAGCACTGATAGTGCCTGGGTTACCCAAAACCCCCTCTTCTCCTTGAGGGAGCACTTTAATTTATGCTTTTTCATCTCCCTGGGCGCAGCACTGTTAACCTGCTCTGTGCACTGCTGATTCTGGGACGGGAAGCCTCTTATCCACACCAGACTGCTACGTCAAGTCTCTTCTCTCACTCCGTCAGTACAAAGTTAGTTCTTAAAGCAAACAGCCAAACATTCCTGAAAATGTGCAGCTGGGGAATAAAAAGATTTACATGAGCACAACTAGGTACCTGCTTACTGTCCGTTACAGTCTGGTCGGGGTTGTTCCTGCTGACTAAGTTAGCATTTCTGGACCAAACTTATTTTTATTGGGCAGTTTCAGTACATCTGAAACGTTACACTACTATGGTAGACTGTGCTAAACTACACTACAGTATACTGTACTATACTGTACTGAGAACTCTCTTATGCTATACTGTTATATTCTATTTTATACTGTATTGTATTTTATACTGTACTATACTATACTATATGACACTATGGTAAACTATAGTAGACCGTACCGTGTTAAACTATATTTTGCTGTGAATGTCACTATACTGAACAACACAATAGTAGACTGTCCAATGGTGTGCTATACTATGCTATACTAAACTATACTAGACTGTTCACTATAATATACTGCTGTTCTATAATATAGGTGACAACACTATGCTATACTATATCTTACTATAATATAAGTAGACTCCTTTATATTTGACCAAACTATATTACAAATAATACAATACATTATTTTTGCCATTCAACAATAAACTGTACAGTTCAAAACTATTACAGTACACTGAACTATAGCATATTTTTCTGTATAATATTCTAGACTGCACTATGATACACAATGCCACAGTAGAATGTACTGTGCTTTTCTATTCTGTACTATATTTGAATTTAGTGTAACATAGAAGACTGCACTACACTATTTTATACTACAAGAGAATACAATATACATGATTATAATACAGTAGACTGTACTGGACCGTAGAATGTGATGTGCTGTGGAAAAATTACACAACCCCATAGTACACTACACTGCACTATAACGCAGTTTACAATAGTACAGCATAATGCCGTATGCTATAAAAGTGAAAACAAATGTGCTGTCTAAATCAAGACTATTCAACCTTGACAGCTGATGTGTGGTGCTGATATGCTGTCTACTTTTAGCCAAACATGGCACTGTGCTTTGTGGCCAAACTAACAGTGTGTTCTTTGGTCTTATCTGTCCAAACTAAATTTTGACAAAAGCCTGGTTGTTGTGGCGGCACCAGGGGAGCGCTAGGGGGTGTTTTTGTTAAATTGTTATTTTCTTTTTCATAAATTAATATAATTTTACATGTGACTGGTATATTTCCCCCACAAAACACATCCAATTTCAATATATAATCAACTATTATACATTGAGTTAAGGAAAAGTACTCTTTTGGCGCACAACGCTTGCCGTACGTTCAAGTGAACGTAGGTGCCTCGGATGAGAGAGGATCATCACAGCCGGGACGTTGTCCTCCAAGCTCCAACAGGACTCAAATTAACGGCTCTTCAGTACACAAATTAAGAGAGGTCGGACTCCGCAAGCTGGCGTAAGCGCCTCTAACCCTAACAGGGATCAAAATGCTGCACAGACGCCTGTTGCTGATGATTAAGCTGCAGAAAGAGAAGTCAACAATACATCGGATGGGATGAGCAGAGGCCAGACTGTTGGTCAGAGAATCAGGTGCACTGAACCAGTCCAGCAAGGACTTGCTAGAGAAAGCTGATATCTTAATTCTAATGTTGGTCATCACCATTATTTACAGATGAAGACTACTGTTTTCTCAATAATTATTTATATTTCACTGTATGTGCAAAACTTGGCGTTATTTAAAGTACTAAAACTGGCACTTATAGATTCTCAGTGGCGTGTAATGTTCTCATGGCTGATGTTTTCTGCTTCGTTTTGCTTTATCTTTCAGCCTCTGCCGTCTCCTACCGATATCTATTCCTGTGGTGTGATGGAAGTGAAGACAGTTTGTATTTGTTCTCCTCTGGTCGACCACACAAGTTCAGGGCTGATGACTTTTTAAATTTCACACTTTCTGTATACAGCTTGTTACCTGATGGAAAAACTGATATTAAATATGAAAAAATATTTAAATATGTATGCAGAGAGCCTGTGTATGGCTGGTCAATATATTGAGTTTTTAAAGACTAACATATATTCAGATTAAAGGTAAGTTTATAAGGTGGCGTGGGTTTGTTGAGACCAGGCCTAATACTAAAAAGAAATACATTTCTGTAACTGAAACTGTAACAGTATTAAGCTTATTGAAATCTTAAGTCTAAAACGTGTGAATTATTTATGTTTTAAGGATTAGTTGTTTTACATGTTTTGTTTTTGACGTCATGAGCCTTGAAGTTACTGTTAGTGGCTTCATGACACTTTGAATTTGGCTCATGTGGATTTGATTTAGAACTGGCTTTATTCTTTGTTTTATATCATTTTTGTACAATGAAACTATCGATTTATAGACTGATAGATAGAGCTATATAAAAATGATACCCTTGTCTCTGTCTCATATTTGTATAACATTAAGGGAAGTACCAAATGTTGAATGTTTTGCTGCACAAGGGGCCGTGCTTGCACACAACTTAGAACAGTGGCGCATGTGGATGAGTTCAACAACTTCTGACTTGTATTGTAGTGTACTGTACTTAGTGTAATGTACTGAAGGACAAGACCCCCCATCATCCAACTAAAGAGCAGCAATCAACCTCCAGACTGAGGCAACTCCAAATGAATGTCGGGCAACACTGACAAGGTAAAGTCATCAGCATTTACACTGTTCTCAGCAAGATAAAACTAAAAGTTGAGACTTTACATAGTAAAAACTAATAAAATTGGGTTACCAACAGATACAGGAGTAACAATCTGCCTTCTAAAATATATTTAGGTATAATTTTGACTGCAGATTTATTTAAGACATACATTTTTTTTTATCCCTCTGTCTATTTTGATTCTTGATTCTATTATAGACTTGGAAGTTTAGTAAAACTGTATACATTCTGTATCTAAAGAAACAATATTTGTAATAAAAATGTACAGTTATTTGAACAGAAAGATTTCAGCTTCATTTCCTCCCATGACTGAACCAGATCCTGTAAACACAGGAGTTTTTGTGGGGGGGGGGGGGGGGGGGGGGGCAAAACCTTCTGATACACAGTGGACCAATAATACTGCGCAAACCAGTGATTCAATAAATTGCATTGTGCCAAAGAAGCCATGTAATTGAAATATCTAGATAAGAATAAGAGTGACTCTAAATGATATAAAATGATGGAGACAATAAAAGGAACGGTCCGGAGATGGGCCTGTGGTTGCCTTGAACAGTCTGGAAGGGGCGGCCTAAGTAGCAAAGCCATAGAAACATGCTGAATAGCCCTATTGTTGCTTTTGAAGGCAACCTCTATCTCTCAAGGACATCTAATTAACAGACAACAGCTGAGTCCATTTCAAATGGTAATATATTTTCCATTAAATGCATCATTTTCAATAGTTTATTCCTTACTTCAACAGACCTTTCTTTTTTATTTTGCAGGGAGGTACTTAAGGCTTTATTTACCACACTTAATACATTGTTTGCACTTGTACAGGCATTTCTCTCTGACCTCCTTAACATACAATAGTGAATTGGTAGTTAATGAAAAGTAGGCATTTAAAAATGTTTTTCATCTTTTGGTTCAATACGTCATTTCAATGAACTGCTTTCACACTGTTTCAGTCATGTCCAATATGTCTAAACAACAGTCGTGATAAATAAATGGCCAAAAAGGTCCCGCTTCACGAATGAGGACCAAGCTCTGCAGAGATACGTTAAATCATTCTGACGCTTGCACAACCTCTAACGGGACATTATGAAGACGTTCCCCTTTTTTAAAACTTTTCTAAAAAGGAACAAAACCTTCATCCTGTGTTTCAACTCACTATTGACACATTTGCAACAAAACATACTAGAATGCGTTTGTGAGCTTGCACTGAAGGAGACTATCGATTTCACACTTATTCAGAAGAGCAAAGGCCCTTATTCTCTGTATAACTATAAACATGGTATGCCTTGGCTTTTAAACATGGTTCTTTATGTGCCAAAACAGATTTTATGCTTCAACCATGTGAATGAAATGTTATCCTTCAACCCTGCTTATATATATATATATATATATATATATATATATATATATATATATATATATATATATATATATATATATATATTGGTCTTTAAGGGGTCATTAGTAACTAGTATACTTCACTTTAATGGGCAGATATAGGAATGGGCAGATATGAGACTAAAAATACCACTGTAACAATATTTTAAGCAACGATGGATAAAATTATATGCAATTAGTTTTATGTAAAACAGCAAATGAATCATATTAATGTAACCTATAGACAGGGCAGTGTGATGACACGATCCCCAGCTCCACCTTCGATGATCCTGCCCCACTGGTAGCCGAGAGCAAAATAGACTTGAAAAGATCTGGGAACTTAATTTTTTTATAAAAACATGGAATGCTGCCATGCTCATAAATATTCACTAAGTTTACAATTAGGTTTATTAAGAAATCAGGTGTTTGCTTGGTTTAATCGGAAAAAGAAACTGAAAGATGGTGTGGTTGTTCAAAGATGGATGTTTTGGAGGTAGTAGCAGATTTAGTTCCTATGCCTGTAGTTCTGGTTCACTTTCCTCCACAGAACCTTTTCTGTTTAAGAATCAGAATCACTTTTATTTGGCCATGACTGAGCGCCATTTGACTTCTGTTACCGCTCTCACAGTGTACAAACATTTGGCATACATACACGAACAGCCTGTTTTTTGGTTTGTTTTTGTAGAGATTTGTGAAAGTGCAAAATACTAATTTTATTTCACTGCAGTGTGACTGAGTAATCAGTCTATAGTGTGTCCATTGTGACCATCAGATCAAAAGCCTGGGGGAAGAAACTGTCTCTGTGGCAGCTGGTTTTAGCAAATAGCATTCTGTAGCACCGACCTGCAGGACTATAACGTCTGTGTCCAGGATGTGTGGGGTCTGCAGAGATGTTGGCAGCCTTTTTCCTGACCCAAAATCTATACAAGTCTTGGATAGATGGAGGGCACCAGTGATCTTCTCTGCACACCTAATTGTTTGTTGCAGTCTGAACCTGTCCTGTTTTGTGGATGAGCCAAAACCCACAATGATGGACTAACACCGGACAGACTGAATGATGACAGTGTTTACCAGAAAGGGTGGTTCCTAGAAACTGGAAGTGACCCATAGTGTTGCTGAGGTGGGGTGAAGGGAGGCAGTGTGCAGTGTGATCTCCTGAAGTCCACCGTCATCTCAACAGTCTGGAGCAGGTTAGGTTCTAGGTGGCTTTGATCACACCAATAGACCAGCCCATCCATGTCCTGTCTGTATGCAGCCTTGTCACCATCTTGGATCAGACCGATGACGGTGGTGTCATCAGGAAATTTAAGGAGTTTCACAGGCAGGTCCAATGAGATGCTGACATTTGGGTTTAGGGAGGAGTGGGAAGAGAACACACACCTGGGGAGCACCAGTGCAAATGGTTCTTGTGCAGAAGAGATGCTCTCCAGCCTCACAAGGTGCTGCCAGTAAGTCAGGAAGCTGGTTATCCACTGACGGGTGGAAGCCGGTACTGCGAGCTGGGTGAGCTTCTGGTGGAGGATCTCTGGGTTGATGGTGTTGAAGCAAGGGTCCACAAAAAGAATCCTGCATATGTCCTGGGGGTTGAGTCGGTGTAGTCTTAAGTATTCTACTTGCAGGAGAATATTAACACATTGATGTAACAAGATGTACTTTCAGAAAATGTTAACTTGATGAGCTTCTTCTCATTCCAAGCCCTTGTTGCAATATGTAATAAAAATGCAATGGACTAACTAGCATTAGACTTCCCTGTCAAAGATGAAGCTACAGTTTTATCCTACACCCCATCATATTGTTGGGTTTCTGCATTACTTCCCCAGTATAAAATAAAGATCTCTAAGTAAAACACACATCACAGTTATTCTATGCATCAATTGATCATTAAGTCCAAAGATGTCAAAGGATTCTTAAATAGAAATAAGAAAGAAATAACGGTAAAATGTATTCCGCAGTAGCACACTGTAAGTTTTACACTCTTTATCCTGATATACGTTCAATATGTCTATAGAGGTCCGTCATTAAGAGTAATCTGAAAACTAATGAAGAAATCTCTAGTGTTCTCAAGACAGATTCCACAAAATGTCTTATCATACGGTAAGTTTAGACCAGTTCAAGCATTGCTTAACTAAATACTTTTCATGGCAAAAGCAGGGATTTTTTTCCCTTCTAACTAATCTTTAACTACATTTTCTGTTTAGGCAGTTTAAAGCCCTGATAGGAAGCAACTATTTAAAATCTCAATTTATTTTTTTAGTTTTTTTGTTTGTTTTTGTTTGTTTTTTTTATTATATGCAGACATAATTAATAACCTCCAGTAATTTATTTTTTCAAATAGTGCAGGTTGGATACCAGATGCATCTGATGTGTTACCACCTCCACACACAGATGTAGAGTAGCTAACAGTGCTTCTGGCTCACTGTTTCTCCCAAGGGGAGACTCTAAAATCAATAGCTGCTATGTTAAAGATGCAACTTGCCATCTGGCCTGTCCTCCCCTTGTCTTTATCACAGGCTTTTTAGCTTTCCCTCTCACTGCCCTTCAACCCTCCCCATTTACTACGGCAAATGACACACCGACACGCTCCTAACGAGGCACAAATTGTTTAAGTCAATCTAGGTGTAGTGAGTTCCGTGTCGGCAGGCCGACGGAGATTATCTGCAGAGGAACTGCGGGTCAGAGTTCGGACAGAAGATTTGATACAGCCTCTGTGGTTGGCAAGAAGGACTGAGTGCGCTTAAATGTCCTGGGAGTCATTTGCCTCTTGATTTTGGAATCAATGAAGGGGATAAAAAGGGAGGGGCGGCAGGCTTCTCTCCAGCAGAAAATGGCATTAGAGTTAATGACCAAGTTAGTCCCAGAGGGGTAGTCCATATTAAAGCTATTTCAACAGTGACAGCTTTCAGCACATGACCTGGCTGATTAATGACAAAGTGTTTCTAAAATAGGAATAACAATAACTGTCAGTCAGTATGAAAGAAAAACAATTATGCAGCAGAAATCTACTGTTTGTTTTGTCTTTTCCTGGATTCAATTGTCTAAAAAAAGTATTTGCTCTCCTTTTTTGGTGTAACAATCCTTCCGTCTTTTCCCCTTCAGTTATATGTAAACACTTTTGAAACTGGTTAAAAACTGATTAGTGACAGAGTTGGGGCTAGCTTTAACTGCACGTGTGTCTGTGCCTATATTGCCCATTTTCCAGTCTTTGATTCGATACGGGTAGTTTTGTATATTTAACTGACATTGCTGCAAATAGTCCCAGCAATGCAGCACTGGGAGATGTGTACTTGCTTTTAATACATTATGAGGACCACTCCCAGCGTTATCACATACCTTGTGAAGACTGGTCTAAAGTCTTAATGTAACGTGTTGAAAAGTAGTTTTCTTTGGTTTTATATTAAGCCTTGTTAAGAACAGGTCGTGAGAAAGGGGATGACTTGGAAGGTTGGAAATGACAAGTTACTTGATAATCTGAAATTATCCCAAGATACAAAATACACATATGTACAAAACTTACAAGGACTACTAATAAATTCTATAATGAACTAGATTTGAATGAAGAATACTTTTATACTTATAATACCAGATTATAAAGTCAAATGTTGGTGATTAAAAGGTCTGAATAGTTTAACTAAGCCTACATGTTAATGTACTTTAAGTACAAAACCATTATGTAGTAAAAGTATTTACTCTTATCTTTTGTTTATATAAAATTTTGTTCTATTTAACCTTTGTTTTAATTTTTTTTAAGCACTGTTAGATTTTGTGGTAAATTATTGTTGATTTTTGCAACAGTAAAAACTTTTCATTGATATCATAAGCTGTTATGTACAGCTGCAAGCACACAGATAACTTAAAAGATCCTGACGATTGTGACCACTGATTTCTTAGATAATAATTTTTTGCTGTGGACATCAAAAGATGTGACATCTAAAACAGAAAAAAAAAGATCATCAATATCATAACGTCAAAGCCAATCTAATTTCATTATTTATTTTCAATGTATAAAATGACAAGTTAATTGCTATTAATTAATTTCTTATGTGTCTCTCTTGTTTAGCAGCTTCAATGTTCCCCTACCTGAGCTAAATGATTAGGAATTGTCCCGTTATCATATAAAAACATGAATTAACCATCTGTTACCTGAATTTATCCACTGTGGGACAGTAAAAGATATTTCTATACTAATCAGTATAGAAATGAAAAAATGAAAACAAGCCACTGCTGAATGATTTGCACACATACAACAAGTTACTTGATAATCTGAATTTATCCCAAGATACAAAATACACATATGTACAAAACTTACAAGGACTACTAATAAATTCTATAATAAACTAGATTTGAAGGAAGAATACTTTTCTATTTTTAAATTAATAAGATCAAGGAATTTCTTTTATTATATTTTTGTTACGAATGCTGCTGGTGAACCCGAAATTCAGCCGAACACAATTTTACGTTAAAAAGGTTAATTGGAAATGTTCAATGTAGACAGACCAGGCGTTGCTGACAGAACCAGACTTGAACAGAAAACACCACGGTGGCAGAGCACAAGTGCGCGACGATGTGGCAGTGAGTGAGGCAGGTACATGAAGGCAGGTGAACAGGTGACCAGAGCTGACAGTAATTACTGGCAGCAGGTGGAGCTGATCTGAGCTGACTGGAGACTGAGGTGTGGACAGAGCTGATTGGGTGGTGACAGATGACTGTTGGCTGAGGAGAGTGGAAACGAATTAGTCCAGAACAACGCAAACAAAACCCTAAATCATGACAATTTTAACTCTGGATTGGGTAAAATCTTGTAAATTAAAGATGTTTACTCCTTCAAGACATTTTTAAGTGATTAGTATTGGAACGCCTCATGGAACTCGACTTAAAATACCTTTAGCCATATGTTGCAAAGCCAATTTCTCACCTATTTTTATGTGCAAAGCCTGAAACTGTGTTTTACTCTTTGCACATTATTTTTGATGTGATAAATTTGGGTGTACCCTAAGAGTTGAAAAGGTTGTTTTTATAATACTATTTACAATGACGTTCACAGTCAAAAAAAAAGTATGATGGGAATACACAAATAAATAAATGTAAAATTCCTTACTGTTGAAATTATATTCTGTAAAATGCAAACAAGAGTGTCAAACAAGTGTTTTTAATGCACATTCAGGATTTCAAAGTAGTTTGAAAAAAAACTACATGGTCATGGAAAAGAATGCGTTCAAAAGATTGGGATTAAAACTAACTCTCAAACTTGAAGGTCCGATAAAAAGTTTAGTAAATTTACATTCCACTGCATAGATGAAATCAATGATTTTTTTTTTTTCCAATTATTCATTTTCTATGTCTGTGGATAAGAAAGGTCCTTCAACCCACTTTGGGACTGTGGCCACCTGCTGAAAAACTCTTAGTGTGTTGGGGTTTGTTCTGAATGCTGATTGTATCGTGTCTGCGTGGCGGCAGAGGCCCCATCTGATATTTACCGCAGTGAGTCTGCCAGGGGTGACCGGGGGGTCAAGGCCGCGTCCCACGTGTCCGACTGAAGAGCAGATTAAAGTGTTCTGAAAAGCTGCACACTGCTGGCCGCAATGAGAAAAATAATAATGTGGACATGGCCTTCCCTTTATGACAGTAACCACACATTCTCCGGGGACCAATCTTTTTCTATCAATTCCAAAGAGTGACAAACAGCGCACACCCAAAGCTAGAATTGTGTGAGAGGATGTATGGAGTATTTATGATGCTTGTGTATCTTGAAGGTGGAGATGACAAAAGCAGTCAAACAAACTTTTATTACGCTCTGCCATATATTTTTTAACAAAACAGTGACATTGTATCTCATTATTTCTTTCAGACTGAACGAGGCACTAACTTTGCCCCCTAGAAAGTCCTTGAACAAGGGAAGCACCAAAAAACAAAAAAAGAAGGTGTATTAAAATGAAGAAGTGTGTGGTTTCATTATTTGGAGAAACTAAACGGATGACATTCAGTGGCAGGAAAAGTATTTGAATGTATTTTTGGATCCATACCAAGAAATAACTATACCTTTACAAGGTCTTTCAATTAAAGTATTCACAAAAAATGCCCCCATCAATGTTTGTTTAACAGAAGACTATATTGCTATGTACACCGTGGAATGCTTTTGTTGTGCACCACAAAACCTACAGTGATAGATACAGAGTATAAGGGGCATTGTATGTCAAAGAAAAAAAATGTGACCACAGAGGACAACATCTCTGCCAAATAGTTTCTAGACCAATATCACATATTTAAAGGGGATATATCATGCAACATTCACTTTTCTATGCCTTAAATGCATTTTGTTGTGTAGTCTCTAGAATTTAGTCTCTCCAGGTATTGCATAGAAATCGGCGGGTGTCAAGTGCTTCCTTTAGATTTAAAGAGACTGCACCAAATCGAGTTGTTCTCAGACACACATCAGAACTGGGGTAAAAGAATAGCAGTGGGGCAACAATAATGAGGAGTTCAGACTAAAGCATTGCAATTCCACTTTATAGAGACCACAACTGAATGATTTCAATGTGAAAAAGAAGGCATCAAAAAGCATGGCAGGACCCCTTTACGAGAAAAAAAACTTGGATGTTCCCTGATGTTAAAAAGTTATAAATTTCCTAGTGGAAAAAAAATAAATTTTCAATATTTAACATAGGATATTCTGTAATATTGTAAAGTCCTAAATTTGAAACTTGATTTTATCAAAAGAAAGTATACTTAGATTATAAAGTCAAATGTTGGTGATTAAAAGGTCTGAATAGTTTAACTAAGCCTACATGTTAATGTACTTTAAGTACAAAACCATTATGTAGTTGAAGTATTTACTCTTATCTTTTGTTTATATAAAATTTTGTTCTATTTAACCTTTGTTTTCATCTTTTTTTAAGCACCGTGTTAGATTTTGTGGTAAATTATTGTTGATTTTTGCAACAGTAAAAACCTTTCATTGATATCATAAGCTGTTATGTACAGCTACAAGCACACACATAACTTAAAAGATCCTGGCGACTGTGACCACTGATTTCTTAGATTATATATTTTTGCTGTGGACATCAAGAGATGTGATATTCAAAACAGAAAGAAATATCATCAATATCATAACGTCAAAGCCAATCTAATTTCATTAGTCATTTTTAATGTATAAAATGACAAGTTAATTGCTATCAATCAATTTCTTATGTGTCTCTCTTGATTAGCAGCTTGAATGTTCCCCTACCTGAGCTAAATGATTAGGAATTGTCCCGTTATCATATGAAAACCTGAACTAACCATCTGTTACCTGAATTTATCCACTGTGGGACAGTAAAAGATATTTCTATACTAATCAGTATAAAGTTTAAACAGTAAAACATGCAAATATATGGGGTAAAAAATGGAAACAAGCCACTGCTGAATGATTTGCACACATAAACCAACTCTAAAATCAGATGTTTAGTGTGAAACACTGAATATTTATGGTTTTACTAAGTTCAAGTGATATAATTACAATGAAAGTTTGAGTAAATGAGCATACAACGACGAACACACCCAGTAAAATCTAACTTCCAGTACAACAAGTTATCTCACATAACATGTTAGCCAAATTACTTCTATTACTTTTGATTTAGGTGTGTATTTCTGTGGATCCTCCATGGATTTATTTATACCACATATAACTGGGAATACCAGGTGCCTAGTTCAACCATCAGGTAAATTTAGCCTGCTATTCCTATTAAACCTCCTAATCTTCTGCATAGTAACGTACATCACAAAGTAAGAGATAGAGAAAGTGAACAAATATTTAAAACACAGCTTTAGAGTTTGTAGATAAATCTGTTTTACTGCTGTCTCACATTGAAAGATTGAAATCAAATTTTGTTTGAAAGAAACCCCTTATTTAAATAGCTTGAGTGTGTTAAAGAAGAAAAAATGCCTCCTGTTCTGTTTCCCCTGAAGAGGTACAGTAGCCAAAAGCAGATCTAATGTGTTTGTGGAAATAATGAAGATTCTCAGTGTTTTAGTGTTTCCATCTAATAAGTTATCAAATTGTGCTCTTCCAACACGACCCGCGTACCGCACGAATCAGGGTGTGATTCAGTCATGCTGTGACACAGCATCACTCCAGCACAGTACAGTACTAGCTGATGAATCACAGGCTGCCTGTTTACTGTGCCGCTACCCTGTTTCTCCAAACAAACGACTAATGTTGTGTCGAGCCCCAAAACAAAGCGCACTTACGCCTTCATCCCCATTGCCTTAAAAGAGACGCTGTGTCATACCATGAATGGATCATGTCCTGATTCATGCAGTATGCGACTCCTTCACCTACTGTACTGCAGTTGTGTCACAGCGCAAACGGATCACGTTCTGATGCGCGGTACACCTGCTGTGCTGGAGGTGGCGCTGTGTCTCTTGCAAAGTGAATCTTTATTATATATTCTGTCACATACAAAACACAGAGGTTCCCCCCTATCGGCATGCTCCAGCACTTGAGAGTTAATGAAGTGATTTGATACGATTTTTTTCACTCAGATGATTTATCACAACTACCAGAGAACATTTGGATTTCTTCACCCTTTATCCCAGTACTTAGAATATACAAATGATGGTGCAGCATAAGCGATACAAAAACTTTGAAGACGTGACAGGCCTAGATGTTGTTCAAAATGTACTTAATTTCTGCAAGTTTACACCCCAGGCATGTTCAATATGCCAACATACATGTCATGAAAGAATCGTGATGAAGATCAAGCTAGCAGTAAAAACAAAATCAGCATCAAAACTCAGCTGAAGCAAGTCAATAGTCTTACATTAAACATTTCTATTTTCACTGAGCAATGATGTTGCGGGTGCACCATCTTACTATGGATCCAAAAACAATAAAGAAAAAAGCTTTCGACCTCCATAAGATCTCTGTGCTCATAACACAATAGCACGTTATCCCTTTTCTCAGATCTCATAGAACTCCACAAAATGAATAGAGAATAGAGGAAAAACAAACTGAAAGAGTACAAAAAGAGGTATAAATAGATGATGTTATTCTGAACCATCTAATGAAACAACATAATTTTCCTAACAATGCTCCCGGCTCTTTTTAAACCCAACGCATCATTTTAATGTAAGCTTTTGTTTCCGCCATCTCTCTGTGCTATTATTGTAACGAATTGTTGCTCTAAATCTACAGAGGAACTCACATGATCGAGATTAAACTGGTGACCATAATCAGGCTGCAGATTTTAATTGTAAGAGCCTCTGCTGGCGCCGGTTTCTCTCCTATTCTGTCCTCGTTGACAAAAATCTGACAGTGGCTTTGCATGGCAAACCTGTTTAATGAATGACTAATCCAGGAAGAGCGCATTATGGCAAACTGTCACACACACATTGTACCAATATTAACTTGAATTTACATTATCATCCTCTGGTAATGCTGGAATATTTGGCTTCCCATTAATGCATGGCCTTTCTGTGTGAAAAGCAAACAGCAGTGAACTAAATCTGCTTTCCCCACCTCTTTTGACTGGGTGTTGGTCTTAACACAGTGCAGAGGAGCTTTCTTTATTGGGTTGACAGCTCCAAGGCTTCCTCACTCCTCACAATCAGGCTCACAAACAAAAGACCTCAAAACCTCTTCTCGAGCAGCAGAGCCAAACTCCTATTACACCATTGTACCGGCCCTGTAAATCAACAAGAACAATACGCAGAAGCACAATGGCATGGGCCGGCACCAACGCTCTTATAAAATATGAACCCAAGGAACAATAAGTCAGTCACTTGTGTGAAATGCATTTTATTTATTATATTTACGCGTCAGCTCCTTTTATTCAGCGGATATATTATATTGTAATATTTCTGACACCAGATTTAAAGGCAGAAGAAATCCAAAACGCAGCTAAATCGTTTCTTTTCTGGGTGGGCACCAGCTGACGGTGTAATATCCAGCTGATGTCTTGAGCACATAAATGCTCGACATTGTTTGCCATAAAACTTCTGCTTCTAGTCCCTTTGTGAACCGATGAAAACCTTTTGACGCCTCATCCATTTACACAAAGTGGCTTCCTGAGTTTCAGAATTTATCAAACAGTATGTGAATAGGTTTCATACACTCCTGTTCTGGGAAAAGAAAATATATTTTAATGAAATAAAATACTGGAATCTTTGTTAAGGACAGAATCCAAAACGGCATAAATCACGCTTGTTGTGATGACCTCATGAATTCCCTACTCCTGAGCTTTCGATTTATAAAATGTAAAGATCAGGTTTATTATACGAAATCATACACGTGAGTGTTTAATAGATGGAAATATGGCTAAACAGTATCTAAATGGTTGATAGACAAAAAGCTTAAATTGATTTAAAATTGTTTTCCTTTTTTGTCTTAAGTTGGTGTCAGTCTTTTTTAGGAGTCTAAACATTAACTTTTAGCTGAGCTTAACTAGCACAGTAAAATCAAATAAAGTGGAAACAGTCAGTGTCCTTCCCTGGACCTCTAGATTACTGATACCCTGTTTTACTAATTGAATTCCACATACATTAATAACCTGTTTCTAAATGGAATGGAAACTGTTTCATATGTGTCTCAGATGTATTACACAATTGCCTGTCATCTTTGGTTTACTACAATGCAGTCCCTGATGTGCCGCTGTACAATGTAGCAGCTTTGATTGCAATATAGTACTTTCTCTGAAACCGACTGAAATTTGTCTTTAATGATATTAAGGCAGCTTCTTGTCAGTGGCTAGTCTGTATAGTTCAAATGTTTGTTAATACAAACGTCCATCAAGATAGTAAATCCATCCATACTCTCTAACCGCTTACCTGTGGAGGGTGATAGGAGGCTGGTACCTTGCTCCAGCAGTCATTGAGCAAGAGGCGGGTCCACACTGGACAAAATGCTGGTGCATAGGGCAATGCAGAGAAACACAGGAAAGAAAACCATTTACACACACACACACACACACATCCATAAGAGCAACAGAGTGACCATTTGACCTTAATGTGCAGATGTTTTTAGACTGTGGGAGGAAACTGGAGTAACTGTAAGAAAAACCTCACACATGCACAGGAAGAACATATACAAACCCCATTCAGAAAGTCCACGGGTCAGGATTTGAACCCAGGATGTTTTCACTGCAAGGCAACAGTGCTGACAACTGTCATCGAACGGCACTATAATTTTTAGGATAAAATACTGTGACTATCTGTATTTTCTTTCTTTTGCTATTATTACCACATCTCAGTTGAAAAGATGCTAAAATTAGTTTGTAAAAAATCAAATGAAGTTGTAATTATTGCCTTTTGGCATTTTTGCATTTCTTACTTATTTTCTTGTGTACCTTACATTGTTCTAGTGCTAAGTCTGAGCAAAGATCACTTTTAGACCAGGCAGTTTTGCTTAATCTAAATCTAGACGAAAAATCTAAATATAAATCATGACTGCAAATAAGCATATCATTGACTGATGTTGTGCTTACAGCCAAGTGGAATAAAATCTAATGCTATAATCTACAGGCACCAAGGGACTGCCCATCACAGCAGGGTGCCTGCTGAAACTATTACCCCATTTACAGTACCACTTTTTTAACCGTGCCGAGACCAGTCCGAGCTCGGTAACCGAGATAACTATCGAGTGTAAATGGAACGCTAACTGAACTGAACCGTGCCAGACACAACCTAAATGCAGCCCAGTTGCAGGGGTGGGCTCGGCTCGGTTTTTCCCTAGCTCGGTTCTCTAATAACAAAGAGCGCATGAGCAGACCGCGTCATCTCCTTACAGCCAGCTGACATTTCAGACATTCATAAAAATACTAACTTCCCTACCGTGCCACACGATTTCCAATGATGATTCTGCTTAGCAGCGGGATGAAGCTCAGCGTCTGTCGTTGTTTCCTGCGTCTATAAATCCTTATTAGACGTTCGTTTGTCTTATCCACTTCCCAAAAGCCGACTCTGTCAAGTAAATTCACCAAAAGTTGCTGTTTTCGCCTGACTCTCCGCAAACAACGACGTATCACAATTATAACCAAGCTTGACTGCATGAATGTTACGGGCGCCGCCATTTTGACTTGCTTGGTCCCGCCTTCAATCCTAGAGAGAAGTAGTACCGCAGATCATCACTAGGAGGCGAGGAAACCAAGGAACCGTTCTAGGGTGATGTGTAAACGGTCGTCAGAACCAAGCTCAGCTTGGTTAACTGATCCAAGCTCGGACCGAACTCGGCATGGATCGGTTTAACAAGTGTAGTGTAAATAGGGCTTATAAGACTGAGGCCTCTGGACTCATCGTTCTCTCATTTGCTCATCAGCAGCACTGAGGAGGAACGCTCCCTCCCTGTCTGTGGGCCCTCGTGAGGAGGAGTTTCCCAAGCGACCATGGACCCGCATGCGGAGACCCACAAACATATGCAGGGTGGACCAAGCTAAGGACAGTCTGTTTTCTGTGAAACCAACATCAAAATCAAACCAGCGGAAAACAGTTTTTGCAGAAGAAACGCTGATCTGAAAGTCACCCTCTGCAAGCTGTGCAGAGGCCTTTGCAGGAAGGCTAAGGAAACACTTCTGCTGTGCAGAGACCCCCATGCTCGACAGGCTGAGTGCAGCCCATCGGAGCACATGTAAAGCTCACCCAGGTCCGGTTCCCAAACGAGGGTTTTTACCCTGAGAGGCGTCCCCTCGCCACTCGAGCTTTATTTACACTGGATAGCCTAAAGTCAGCCAAACAGACACAGAGGCAGAGGTTTGGCAGAGAAATTATAGGGAAAGTCAGGATGGGATTAATCATTTAAAATGATTTATTTTAATGTGTTTTACTGTTTTAAGGTTGACCCGGAGCTTACAGGCTAGGCTCCCGCTAGCAATTTTGGAACGATGCTATGCTGATGTGTTTTGGGTGAGTTTTATGGTTATGAGAAACTTTATTTCCACACCAATGGGGCATTAATGTTTGTAATGTTTTCCAGTCCACTCATTACACCAAAATATAGCATAAAAGTATTTTGAGCAGTAGCCGAATGTCCGCTAGCATTAACCACTATTAGTTTATCTAACAACTTGCTACTACCCTAGTTAAACATAACCATATTTTATTTAACATAATGCTTATTTTCGCTTCATCTCTAAGATTGTCAGGGTGCAGTTCTGCATGCCACACCCTGAGCATTTCCTGGCCTTCTCCCTCCAGTGCAGCCCTGATTACACCCTGATCAGTTACACATGTCAGGCTGCAATCAACCACGGACTCTACTCACCTGTCTACTCTCCTTTATAAGCCTACCTCAGTTTGCTCTTTGCTACCGGGTCGTCTGCAACCTCCACTCACACCATGCCTGTCTAGTCCAGTACTCTGCCTTGCTGTTGGAACTCCTGTTTACCCAGTGCTTCATTTCTATGGTTTCCTCCAATCAGCCTGCTCCTGCAAATCATCAACTCCAGCCTGGTAACTGACTCTGGTTTTCACCTTCCACTACTCCTTCTTGCAATAAACTCTCAAGACCAGCTCTGTCTGTGTGTTCTCTGTCCGGGTTCATGAAGACAAATCATGACAAAGATGAACTTTGGTTCTTTAACTTCGATCTGCAGTGAACACAAGATTCACTGAATCATTGTCCTGTCTGTTTAGTTCCTTAGTAGTTTTTATATTGATTTTGCTTAGTAGTTTTAGTTAAGTCTCACTAGCCTTGTAGAGAGTATTTGTTGATTGAAATCTAGTGTTAATTCAGATAAACAGCATTCTATAGTGATGTTCTCTGGATGCTCATTTATTTCTTATATTCACCTGACAATACCTAACAGACCTAGAGTTATTTCATAAACGTTAAATAACTCAAAACATGCATAATGGCACAACACTAATGTCGAAATAAGGTCTACATAGAGCTTCAGCATTGAGATTATGTATAGTGCTCTATAAGATGTTAAGGATAAAACTAAAGTAGGGTTCCCCACTCTAAAGTCACATGCAGAGAGTGTATAAAATTTAATTTTTTTTTCCATACAGGGATTAAATAATAATTTGAGGACAGAATGATAATAAAATGTATTTTAAAAAAAGAAACCAATGTATTTGATCCCTATTCTCCCCATACATATATGTTGAATATCTGTGAACCAGTTTTGTCACAGGGGTGACAAAACTGCCCCAACCACACTTGCACACCAAACCCACAGGACTCATAATTAAAGTCCTCAGCAGACCCAGGTGATTTTTATTGTTAACAATATTTTTGAAGGAGCAAAAGATTTATGTGAGTCAGATGATTTTCTTTCAACAACTAAATTTCAAAATAGTTTTTTTTTCTCCACAGCATTCACACCAAACTTGCTTAGCTCAGGGTTGTTCTGTGGGATAAATGCCTAATGTCTAAGTTTAACAAAGAATCTAACAAAAATCTGACATCTGTGTTTTTTTTTCCCCAAACCTCAAAATAAATCTAAGCTGGAAATCAAACAAAACTAAGAGGAGGTTAACTCAAATTTCCACCTTGAAAAAGTAGGATCTAGTCATATATGTAAGGCCAGTCATTATTGGCAATACAACAATAAACACATTTGTATTGGTTCATCTCCAAAATCAACAAAATGTTTAATGATAAATGTCATACAGTGAGCAGCTCTAAATAATACATGCATTAATTTTCTGAGACAAGTTTGAACATTCTAAAGTTCATAAATGCTGCACATTTTGTCACAAACTCAATGCATCTTGATGGGATTTTATGTGATGGGCTAACTCAAAGGCACAAAGATACTCAGGTCAAATAGTATCATACATGCAAAATGCTACAAAGAAGAAAACAAACAGCACTGTTAGATTGATATTCACAGTATGACTAAGTTTGAGTTAAATTGGGGAAATGGGAGAAAAATATCTGTCAAGACACTGAAAGCTTGCAGCAGAAATTGCAGTGAAAAGTTGTTTAACAAAGCAGTGACTCAGGAGGTCTCAACTCTAGTAAAATCCATGCTTTGCAGGTTTTTATTTGTAAAAACAAATGAGGAAATCATGTATGCGTTTCATTTTACTTCACGTCTATGCTCTACTTTGTGTTTTGGTCTATGACAAAATGCAGAGCATTGAAGGCACCTTAACTGAGCTACAAGCTTTGCTCCAAACAGTTTAAGGCATGCTGTTAATAAAAACAGTATCATAAGCGGATGTTAGCCAGTGATAGCGCAAAATCATAAATAGAAATATTTTTCACCTTGTGTTTGGACTACTTGGTTAATAATGTTTACACTATGTTGAGTATAGTGGCAGTTTTTCATCAGTCACTTATAATGACCAAAGACCAGGTTGGGAAAGGATATCCATAAGCCCAAGACAAGCAGAGTTGTGCTGGGAAGACGGAAGAGCAAAGCAGCAAATTTTAAATATTACTGACCCAGCATTTAGAAAAGGCAGTGCACAACAAGACGGAAAATGAATGCTTTTTAGTCTGAAAATCCTTTCACCCTCTCACATTCAGCAGATCAGATTAAGAGAGAGGTTTAAGAAGATTTTGACACACACAAAAAAAAAGGAAAAAAAAAAACTTCTGAGCCTTGGTAGGGGGTGAGTTGGGGAAGGTGGTAGGGAGCAGTTTGTAATTCAGTGGCTTCAGGCAATTCATCACAGAAATTGAGTTTCTAATGCAGCATCTTGTGAATCCCTTTTGCCCTGTCAACGTTTTAATACATTACATTGAGAATGTAAATCGGGTTTGAATTTTGGCACACACTACCCGGCTTCCTCTGAGCTCACTGTATCGCACGCGCTGGCCCCACATTGCTGTACGGCGTTCAGAAAGTGACATATGCTCGTACAGTGTTGCACATCATATGCAACATTCAGTCTAAAGCTGGGGTAAACCGAGGCAGGACTGGGCAAGCTGTTCCTCAGCCTGTTACTTTTATGCTTCAAAGAAATAAATTCAAAGAATGAAACTGTAGAATTTCAACCTAACAATAGGTTAATTTTGCATAAAACGTTGCAAATATGAATTTGCCGGCTATGATTATCACTGATGTACATACTGGGGTAATTAAATTCATTTGGCATTTGTAATATCAAGCGGTTATAGCCTTTACCTTTGTCATTAAGAGACCAAATTAGTAGCTTATGCCATTGTTAATATTTTCCTTGCCTTCAATAGCCTCACATTTGGGGAAAAATTTCAGACATTTCATCTTAAATTTGTTTGTTCACCACAGGTATAAACCCTAAACCAACGATCACAAACTAAAGCGAAAGCCCAGTCATACTGATGCTTCACTATACAATTATCAGCACAGATCATACTTTACAAGATGGGTGGGGATTTTTGGGGGCTTCTGTTAAAAGATTAGAACTGGTTATCGCTTACCTACAGTGGATCTTATCTACTACTTATCACTATATTTTAGATCTGTAAATATATATACATACACATATATATATATACACACACACACATATATATATATATATATATATATATATATATATATATATATATATATATATATATATATATAGCATTTGCACATCTGTTGGATGCTATTAAAAAAAGCTTATGTTAACAGATGTTGAGTGTTACATCTGTACATCTACAGTACATCCCTTGCATAAACACTTTGCAGCTCTGTCAGTGTATCATGTCACATGCTTATTTAATAGATTAATGAAAGTTTAGTTAATGCATAACCATCCAAGGTCATTTCTGTTGAGAAACCTCATTAAAATATTTAAGCCTCATTCTAATAGTTTCGACAAGGGTTGCTCAGGTTAGCAGTCATATTATGTCATGTGTATTCCTAATGAAAAGAGGAGCATGATTTTTGACACCGGTCAGTATTGTCAGTGGGATAGAAGTTGTCATTGTTAGCAGGACATGGTGTACAGATACCTTAATCACTTGATCTAATGTTTCCTAAACACACACGCATCTTTTTGTCCGTTGTTTTTATAAGCCTTCCATTTAAGATATTAGTTGTTCTTCGTGTAATCCCTCAGCAATGGTTGTGGTACATTATATAGGCAAGAAAGTATTAAGTTAATTAAGTCAGCAGATCTGTGGCATAGATAGCTTAGCTGCCTTTGTGTGTATCATGTTTGTCCTCACAACACCTAACACTCCGGTGTTTGAAAGTTCTCCTAGAGACCCTAAGTTATACATTTCCTTTTAGCAAATGATTCGACGACATTTTATGGTGGACAACAAAGTATAGAAGCCAATCAAAATTTACTGAGCATATGTTTTAAGCCTCTTTTCCTCTTATACCAAAAAGATAAAACCCAGTTCAACCACAGAAGTTACATTTTTAATACATTGAGTCCAACTGTGTAATATTTTATGTCAGTATAAATCCAGCTGTCCTAGGGAAGATTTATTTATTTCACCTTTATTTAACAGGCCACACAGTGGTGCAGTTGGTAGCATTGACGTCTTGAAACAAGAATGTACTGAGTTTGCATGTTCTCCCTCTGCATGCCTGGGTTCTCTCCGTGTACTCCGGCTTCCTCACACAGTCCAAAAACATAACTGTTAGATTAAATGGTCTCAGGTATGAGTGTGAGTGACGTTTGTCCTGAGTGTCTCTGTGATGGGCTAGTGACCTGTCCAGGGTGGACTGAGGCTCCTGCCCAACAGTTGCTGTGGAGCATGGATCAGGAAAGCAGCCAAGAGGCCCCTGCTGCAGAGACTCTGTAGGTGGGCTGGGATAAAAATCCATAACTTTCTTCTCAAATGTGGCCTTCGTGGAAGAGTGGCAAGAAGAAAGTCAAGAGAAAGAAATACAAATTATGCCATGTTTAACGGTAGCACAAAGTCATGTGATACACAATTAAGATAGGGAAGAAGGTGCCAGTCAGATAAAACCAAAATCAAACTTTTGACCTACATTCAAAATATGATGTCTTACGTAAAAAGCAGCACTGCACATTATCCTTAAACAATTTATCAGATGACGAAAGACAAGATGGATTGAGGTAAATAAAGGTCGTTTGGAGAAAACGTGTTAGAATGGCCTGGTCAAAGTGCAAATCTAAATCCAATTAAAAATTTATAGCCAATGTTGGCAGACCCTTCTCATCCAAACCACTTTTGTTTATCACACAAAAATCTCCATCTACTCCATCTACCCTTCAGCCTCCCAAAAGTGGCAGCCTTTCGCCTTTTCATGATGTTTAACAGTACCTATGATGTTAAAATAAAAAGTTTAAATTAATACATTTCTACAGATACATGTGATCTATATGAAGAAACCGACAACAGAAATCTTTTGGACAGTTCCTTTGTTTTAAATGAGAATTTACTACTGCTTAAAATTTTCAACCACCATTGTAATGATGACTCCTGCATTTTATCAGAAATTACTCGCAATGCATTTATTTTAGTGGTTGTTTTGTTGTTGTTGTCTGTGTTTTCCACTATGGCGTCTGCTGCTGCCTTTCTTAGGCGAGATCAGCCTTGTGAAAGAGGTCGTAATTTCAATGGGTCATTCATCTGGACGAATAAGGGTTGAATAAAAATATTAACAAACTGGAGAAAGAAAACTACTCAACAAATTCTCTTTTGAAAGTTTAATTAAAATGTAATCCAGAACATGTGGAAGGAAAAGCCCTTTCAACAGAATATATTCACAGCAGGACGTTGCTTTGCAGAAAGCCCAATATTTTGTTGTTTTGTCAAAGAAAATTTGATAGAATAAACTGGTGTTTCTGATATATGAAATATTTACACAAAAAATAATAACAAAATCCCCATTTTGCTGCATTTAAGGAAACCCAGTACCTGATAGCATCTCATCTCCTGAACTGAATGCATCATTAAATTACTACCTTCTCTCTGAATTGTTCTGTACATTTGCTACGAACAGTATCTACAGTTACATTGTACACGTTTACAAGACAAATAGCTTGCGTTAACAGAAAAAAAAAAAAGCTCCTTCATCTGAAGCAGGACATTAAGCCTCTGCCATACTCTCGTTCCTCGCCATGTATGATGGCGCACTTAAACGCACATTTTATTTGTGTGTAAACACAACAAAGTGAAGTTTTGTGAAATATCAAACACGTAATGTTCACCTGACCATCTGGAGATTAACGCTCAATATCATACACGCAGTCTGGGAGTGGCTCCAAGCACCCGAAAAAACTTCATGGGATGCCGGTATGCTGATATCAGGTCATTACTGAGACATTTGGTCAGCGCTTGTGTAGCTTTAGTAGCTGTGGTGCACGAGTGATATATATGGTTGTCTAAATTAGAACCCTAAAGCCACAGAATTAAAAAAATGTGTCAAAACATTTGTGACCGTGCAGAAAGTCGATGCTGCAACTTATAACTGAAGTCAGATATGCAACAGTGTGATGTGGGGATTAGAGGAACTATGACGATACCTTAAGGAAACAATAAAGTCATAGACAGTACATGTTAACTTTCCAACCACGACGCCATTTTAAACCCTGGTTGAACAGCAAAGTTTCCACCGCTGGATTTCTCAGATCAGTCGTTGTTCATATTTTCCTTTCAGGAACATCTGTAAAACTAACAGCCATGCAAGCATGTCTTCTGCGGCACAGTGTGCCACTCAGACTGCTCCGGAAGGTAAAGTGCACAATGAGCACATTTGCTTCAAATGCAGCCCTATCATTTTCAGTGGGGGGGGATCATAATATTCAAATCCGTATTTAACCTTTCAAGGCAGGAGGATTATGCAGTAAAGTCTCCATTCCGAGTGGTTTCCTCGCCCCCTACTCCCCTGCCATAATAATGATCATTATCATCATTGTGTGGAAAGAGGATTATCGTATCATAATATAAACCCAGGAACACCCTTACTATTATGAAGTAATTCAACTCTCATCAGTGGACCGGCACTTTGTATGACAGTCAGCTGAGCTGTCGCAGGTGACCCTGACTGTCTTCCATCATTCTCAGAGCTGGCAGCATGTGCAGAGAAGGAGGACAGCCGTGTCTCATCTGAACCACAATGCAAAGGACATAAAAAGCGTCAAAAGGAAGTCATATGCGTTCTGACCTTACTGTTGGTTTTAATATAGCAGACAAAAGAAAATTATGGTGTCGTAGACTGTCATTTATCACTGTTCCTTTATTACATTAGTAATAACTAGGTAGTTATCTATTTTACCAAAACAGCCCAGATCGTCTGAATATGTTGGCAGTTTGAATAAAACTATTGTGTGTGGGTTTTTTTTTTTTGACTGACAGAAAAAAAAAATCCCTCCGCAACAGTACATTTGTAGGTAAGAGTCAAGTCTGTACATTATAACCTGTGAAGAAGTTGATTTTGTATGAGTACGTCAATCATTTAGAAGCATGAAGTGACATCAAAATGTACCTGTAACAACCTGCAAACACCAGCCAGCATATTCCCGGTACAAAATACGGAATCCTCACTTTCATGTTGTGGCAAAGAGTAGTTATTTGACAACAAAACATACTAACTTTTCATAATATACTGAAATGATATTGCACATCAACTAAGGGAAATCTATGAAATCCCTCAATGTGGAGGAAAAACGTACAGAAGGATCTTTTAATCTACATATCTACTGGAATACACTCCTCTGTACCTTTGTGCAGTTTCATCACTAACCACATTCAAGACTGTTTAAATTTGCTTTATCGCATGATCAGTAAACCTTAACTACCACCACATCTTCACCACATTTTCATGCATATTGTTTTATCAAGTCCTTCTGTGGTATTTATCATCCTGATTGTGTATTTTAATAATGAGATTCCTTATGTGTTGTTCATAATGTAAAGTAACGCTGAGAGTCTTTGAAGGAACCTCTGACTGAAAAATGTTATCACTGATATTTCCATTGTTTCCAGCAACAAATATTTGCACAAGTGTAATTATGGAGCGGAGTTAGGAAGATATTTATTTGCTAAGTCAGTAAAGCCTTTGGCCCCGTTAGATGCACTGAAAATGTGGCCTTCTCAGTTAAGACAATATAAATGATTCTAATCCTATTTAGGCAAGGAAATCAACATCCATCCATTTACTGACTCGCTTATCCCTCATGGGGTCACGAGGGTTGCTGGTGCCTATCTCCACTCGTTCAATGGGCAAGAGGTGGGGTACAACCTGGACAGGTCGGAAATCAGCATGAATTATGAAATGCTAAAGTTGTGAAAAAGAAATATCCAGGTACACCAGGAGGGCCTCAAATCCTCTGGGGGGAAAAAACTAAGCAATATAGATGACTAGCTAAAGAAAACCATTTGTACAGTCAGTAGCTGTGTTTATTAAAATTTATTTTATAAAAATCTCCTGATCGGATTAAAATGTATTCAGATTAAATAATCGGATTGTACAATTTATATGGGCACACAATCAATTAATCCGATCGTAATGTGCATTTATGTGCATATGGCTTTATTCACAATAGAGCCAGTCTGACATGCTCAGTTATCAAATTCCCCTAAAAAAAACAACACAGAAAAAGAACTACTTCTGTCTTTGCTAGATAATAAAACAGTCAACAAAGCAGTATTATATGAGTTAGTTTGTCTTCCGAGCACCCAGGCTGGACTTGCACGATGTTCTAATTACAATTGAAACTTTACTTAGTAAGCAACAACTTTGAGCTCTTTCATTTATCAAACAGAAAGGTTGTATCGGGAGCCCCGACAATTTTGCTTCCCGACCTACATACAACAACGCAGAAGTACGTCATATTTATATGACGTACTTTTGCGTACGGGTGCACATGCGCACTCGGGTCACTTTGCCAAATTTGGGATAACTTGAGCCTGACAAGCGTTTATACGTATGTTGATTCCAACTCTGTGTACACACAGAGGGGGAAAGTAATATTAGCCAGCCGGTTCATTCTGTCTGTAGCACAGCAGCACGTGTGGGTCTCTTTGTGTTTATTGTTGCATATTTTAGAACCCAAATAAGCAACAGCGCGTTCAGAAACGAGCCCAAAAAAACACAACTCATGGAATTTATTAGTGACTTTAGAAAAAAAAAAGGCTTGGCAACAGTGCCAAAAACCATTTCACATGATGACTGTAGCTATTAGCATTAGTTTGGTACTAAATATACGGAGGACATGTTGACATCGTCAAATTAATGATACTCTGCGGATTCTGTAGTAGCTACTACATGCTAAATGGTGAGATTGTTTGTAATTCATTTAGCACACCACTAGATGGTGCAGCAGTGTGAACATTTTACACACTGCTTACCCCCCACCCCCCCACCCCCCACGCTGACAAAAAGTAGTAATAGATATGATGGCTTTATAAAATTAATGCTGCCACAATTTTTTGGGATATATAAAAAAACCTGTGGCATGAACGTTGCATATCTGAGAGGAGAAAAAATAAAATACAGTGCTTGAGCAACCACTGTTACAGAAATCTACAATACTCATGTCAAAGAAATTGCTGGATCATAACCTGTACTCATTTCCTGCTTCACTGTGCAAACTGTACACTGATGAAGGTTCACTCACCTCAGCATACCAGTTTCTTGAAGTGGCTTTAATAAGAGCGCAATGTGGAATGCTTTCTCATTAATTCAGCAAATACATATATAGTATGGAACTTTAATCCCCAGATGGTCAGGTGCTCAAGCCTTTCTACATAGCAACTGTTTTTCTTTGTTTGGGTGTTTATTTTTTCACATGGCAAAAAAAAAAAAAAAAGTTCTACGCTGCATGCAATGTAATAGCAGCTTTACATTCAGATATTTTAAACCATGTTTCCTCTTCTTGATTTGAAAGAATCGATGGTGTCATTTACATTTTCAAGTTGTTTTGAAAGTCTGAATATCCTTCTGTTAAGTAAAATGGTTATGTGTCGTTTCTTTGTTTGTTTCCTCTTTTCTTTTTCGTGGTATTCATTTCATATTTTTTCAAGTAATTGTGGCTCACCAGTATTCAACTTTAACGTGATATTTCCAAGCATTCAGTACAATTAGCTTCCTATCTGTGGCAGATAGATTTAAACTTATTTTCATTCAAACAAAAACTTAGTTTGTGCCAACGACAGACATCTCTCCAAATTTAAGACAATGCAAAAGGAGTGTCAGGTTTAAAAGCAGAAATTTACAGTTTTTTTATTTAATTATTGTAATGACTAATGCTGGGGAACCCAATAATCAGCCAAACACAGAGTACATTTAAAAAAAAAGTTTGTTGAGAAGATGAGTAGTGGTTGACTAGGCATGCAGGCAAAACCAGACTGGACGGATGAGTAGTAGCAGGTGAGGCAGGCAAGCAGAATCAGACTGACCAGGAGTTGCAGGCGGTGACAGGACGAACCAGATGATGAAGGCAGGGGCTTACCAGAACAGGCGATGTGCACCGAGGATCCACCAGGATGGGCACAGCAAGCAGCTGGCACTCACAGGGAAACACAGACTCTGTGCAGCATGCAGACACAGGCAGCATCAAGCAGTGTGGGCTGAACACAACAGGGCAGAAGAATCCAACTGGCTGAGCACATAGAAACTGGTAGAGGCACGGTGGCAGTACGCAAGAAGCAAGAAGAGGCGTTCTGGCAGTGAGTGGATGAAAGAGACAGGTATAAGTAGCCATGAGCTACTTATACAGGTGAGCAGAGTTGACTCTAGAGCAGCAGGTGGATCTGATCAAGAGCAGAGTGTTGTTTGAGGAGTGGACAGAGCTGATTCAAGAAAAATCCAAAACACACAAACAAAAACCTAAATCATGAAAATCATATCAAAGAAGTGGTATGTGAAAATTATTTACACCCTACTCTGTAATCAAATAGAAAAATGTTTATTGGCATTACAGCAATTAGCCCCTTACTGTAATTTCTGACCAGCCATTAGCATATTTCCATTTGGTGATGAGCCCCAATTCTATGAGGCAGGGTGTCCTCCTTGTCATAACCCTAATCTTTAGCTTCCTCTACAGAATCTCTACCAGACTTAAGTCTGAACTCTTGCTGGGCCATTCCAAAACATTAATATGACTGATATTCAAAAGAAACATTTTTGTAGAAATTTAAACATTATTTTCATCCTAAATCAGCCAGGGATATTATTGATTTGAGCTAAGCTGTTGCATGACTCTTCAGTGCGTAAAGGTGTGAACAAACATTTTATGTACTGAGCTAACAAATTGGGGCCATATAGCAAAAAGCATAGCACACAAAAATACTTACAAAAATACTGTATGGGTCAAAAGTCTAAAATAAAAATGTGAACATTAACAGGATAAAAGGTGTATGTATGAATTTATGTCTGGCAAACAGTCGTTTATTGCAACATCCTTCAAACATTTATTTTGAGATTACCATTGCTGCAGGGAAACATTCCCATATTTCATTATGAAACACTGGAAGCTTCACCTTTTTATTGAAACTCAGTATGTTATCTTACACATTTAGCTTTAACATATAAAATAACTGATGCATGTGAGACAGCAGCATTTTTGTGGCCACAACATTTCTTGTCAAAGTGAATCCCATCCATGATGCGACTTTGTCTTGGAGTATGACAAGAAGCAGTTCTTGGGTTGTCCTGTTGTGTTGACAGTTTCATTTAATAAAGACTCTCATCCGGCTGGCTGACAACACTCAGTTACAAAAGCACTGGGCAAGCCTCTGCCACATTTATTTTTATTTTTTTTACAGAATTTAGCCTACTCAGAAGAAAAAATAGGAAGACCGACAAAATGCAAATGATTACAAAGCACTTTGAGAATACTGCTAACCGTTAGCCGCTAATGAATCTAAAGGCCCATGGAAGTTAGAAATAAATGACTGGGCTATAATTGATCGTCTGTAGTTAAAAATCTAAAATACCTGGTCTGATCAAAACTGAACTGCATAATTTTTACACTGAGCAGCGAATCTCTACAGCAGTGTTGGAAATCTGACATTGTTATTCTGATCTTATGGGCAGTAGGACTACATTAGAAATAGACAAGCATAAAAACTGCCATTTATGCCCCAGTTGAACTTTAACTGGACTGATTATAAGTGATTTAAAACACTGTGGTTTTTGAAACCTTTCATCTGTTTGGGAGAAAAATTCAATTCAATTCAATTTTATTTATATAGCGCCAATTCATGAAGCATGTCATCTCAAGGCACTTTCTAAAGTCAAATTCAATCATATTATACAGATTGGTAAAAAATTTCCTATATAAAGGAACCAGTTGATTGCATCAAAGTCTTGACAAGCAGCATTCACTCCTGGAGAGGCGTAGAGCCACAGGGAGAGTCGTCTGCATTGTCCATGGCTTTGCTGCAATCCCTCATACTGAGCAAGCATGAAGCGACAGTGGAAAGAAAAACCACCCATTAATGGGAAGGAAAACCTCCAGCAGAACCGGGCTCAGTATGAACGGTCATCTGCCTCGACCGACTGGGGGTTACAGAAGACAGAGCAGAGACACAACAAGAGAGACAAAAAAGTACAGAAGCACACATTGATCTAGTAATCTGTTCTACATTAGATGGTAGTAGCGGGTGATCTGTCTTCTCTGGATGATGTCACAGTTAACAGAACGCCAGACCAGGTGTACCTACTACAAAGAAAAAAGAGAGAACAAAAAGTTAAAAGCTGAAATGACAGCAGTCATTTGAATGTAATGCAATGTAAAACTGGAGAACAGTAGAAATCAGTAGAGTGAGAAAAATAGGCCCTGATGTCCTCCAGTAGCCTAAGCCTATAGCAGCATAACTATAGAGGTAGCTCAGAGTAACATGATCCACTCTAACTATAAGCTTTGTCACAAAGAAAAGTTTTAAGATTAGTCTTAAAAGTAGACAGGGTGTCTGCCTCACGGACCAAAACTGGGAGTTGGTTCCACAGGAGAGGAGCCTGATAGCTAAAGGATCTGCCTCCCATTCTACTTTTAGAGACTCTAGGAACCACCAGCAGACCTGCAGTCTGAGAGCGAAGTGCTCTGTTAGGAACATACGGGGTAATCAGAGCTCTGATATATAATGGAGCTTGATTATTAAGGGCTTTATACGTTAGAAGGAGAATTTTAAATTCTATTCTTGATTTAACAGGAAGCCAATGACGGGAAGCTAAAATTGGAGAAATATGAACCTCTTGTTGATTTTCATCAGAACTCTTGCTGCAGCATTTTGCTGCAGCATAATCATAATTCAAAATGAATTATGATTATTGATTTTCCCTAAAATATTGATAAAATCTCACCTCCTTCTTGTGAACCCAAAGCTGTGCAGTGTGTTGTTTCAAGGGCTGGATGTGTTGTTACGCTACTGCTTGTTGTTTAATTCAATCCAAAATTTAAGCTGTTGAAATCTTAAATGCTCTAAAATGTTTGTTGGATTATTTTTTATTTTTTTTAAGTTGTAGCCCCTGCGATCTAAACTGCTGGCTTTCAGCTGGTCATTTATACTGTGAGATTCCTTATTGCATCTGGTTTGCATATAAAAACAGTATATTTCCTTAAAGGGACACTAGCACCATATTGTGGATGAAGTCAGCATTACTGGACACTGATTACAACAACCACCAAAGCGAAAAATACACACCTTATTCAAAGATTGCTTTTCTTTTACTTCTCGGGGCTAATTATTTACATCGTGGCTCATGCTGTCATTTTCACACGCAATAGCAAGGTCAGTCCTGTCATTGCCAACAACCCCACTGCTTCTACATCTCTGCAGGAACAGTCTTAAACATATGGACTCTTTTAATTAAATCATACTTTGACTCAGTCCTCCTCAGTCTTACTGACAGCAAGGTCATTAAACTATTTAAGGGAGTCACAGGCAAAATTGTTGTGAGCAGATTGAAGCAGGAAAGGTTAATTAAATGACCATTGCTTCTCCTTACCTCAAGCAAAGCAGCATTCTTCCAGCGGAGACGGGCCAATACGTGAGACTGTAGCTTTTTTTTTTCCCATTCTGTTCAAGATGTATGAGCGTGCACAGTTTTTTTCTCTCTCTCTGCTGAAAAGAAAAAAACGGTTTATCTTTCAAATAATATTTTTCCTTCCACAAAGCTGATACAAAAGTGTGACCTCTTCCTGTGAACTGCAATGCAGTAAAACTAAGAAGACAAAGGCGGAGCTGGACCTCTGTGTCTGGCGCGGTTAAGGACAAATCATCTGAAAGTGCTTTCGAGATAATGCCAAAACATTCAAATATTGTATGAGCATGTCTTTCTTATTACTGTGTGTGGGTAGGGTCATGTCTCGCAATCATCAGGCTCATTTCAGATAATTAACTTTCAGTTAAAGAGCAGACTGTACATTGAGAAAAAAGGGCCTTAATTTTACTTTGGTGTGTCCTTGTAAAATGGCGGAAACATGAAATATAAACACCTCCCCTGTTTGAAGGTAGGTACAGTGCAAACAAGCGTATTGCCTGGCGTTTAGATTATACCTTCTGCTTTGGAGCGTAGTTTTGTCTGAAAGTTGTTCGACTTGTATGAAATGTGCTTCACATCCATTCATGTACTTCAAACAGAGATAACAGACGGTATTGTCCAACTTAAAGGCTGGTCTTGGTTTCTTTGCCTTAAACAGACGGTAAAAAAATGTAATCTTTGCATTTTTCTTCATCCTGCTTCTTCACCCTCAAGGTACTGTTGAAGATCTTGCGGTAGATTGCAGACAAGACAGAATCTGTATTGTGGCTACAATCACTGGGCCGTATTACAACCTGCTTTGCATCAGACAATACCATGATTTGACTGTAGACAGCTCTGACGGATTCAACAACAGCTGGGAAGTGATACTTTTAAGATTGCCAGAATTTTATCTTCTCAGGAATTCCACAACAACGTCCCAGGGTTTGTCCGGGAGTAGTCTTCAAAAGCTAACCACTCTTTGTGATAATCCAAACATGCCATAGATATATTTCCCATACGTAGATAAACTAGTAGGATCAGAATAGCTAAATGTGTTTAATGATCCGTATCGCTTCAATTCATGGCTTAATAGAACAGTAAAAAAGATAAAAAGGCAAAATTGAAAAGGCATGGGTCCAATCTCCATTCATGAGAATGGTGGGGGAAATGCTCTTTTCAGCCAAAAAGTCATTCAGACCACTGGCAAAGCTAAATTTAAAGTAAGCTTTTAATTTTACCAACGTAAATTGAATCTGATAGAGAATACGTGGAGGGAGCTAAAAAATGAGTGTGATGGCAAAGAGGGCTTCCAACCACCATAGATTTGGAGCTCCTCGGCAAAACAGCCATAAAAACATGCAGAAAGTAGGTCAACTGGATGGTTTGATTATTTCAAGAGTGATATTCCTTTTACTTTGATGTTTTCCAGTCAGGTTTCCGTGCTCACCACAGTACAGAGACCGCCCTTATCAAGGTGTTTAATGACATCCATATAAATACAAACTGTGGAAGAACCACCGTGCTGGTTCTATTGGATCTCAGTGCAGCAATTCATACTGTTGATCACTCCATTCTGTTAGAGCTGCTGGAAAACTAGGTCGGCCTTTCTGGTACAGCTCTCCACTGGTTTAAATCCTACTTAATAGACAGGGAATTTTTTGTATCAGTAGGTAACTTTACATCAGAGATGACAAAAATCACATGTGGGGTTCCCCAAGGGTCCATCCTGGGTCCCCTCCTCTTTAATATCTACATGCTCCCTCTTGCTCAAATAATAAAAAACAACAACATCAGCTACCATAACTATGCAGACGACACACAGCTCTACATCACCATGTCACCAGGTGACTATGAACAAGTTCAAGCGGAGAGGAAATGCCTAGAAGAAATCAATGCATGGATGTGCCAAAACTTTCTTCAGTTGAATAAAAACAAAACAGAAGTAATAATACTTGGACCAACAGAGGAGAGATTAAAAGTTAGCACACAGCTTCAGTCGCTTCAGCTAAAAACCACCAATCAGGCCCGAAATCTGGGAGTAGTGATGGACTCAGACCTGAACCTTCAAAAGCATCTAAAGACAATTACAAGGTCGGCTTTCTATCACCTGAAGAACATTTCCAGGATTAAAGGACTAATGTCTCAGCAGGATCTAGAAAAACTAATCCATGCGTTTAGAATTAGTAGAATTGATTACTGCAACGGTGTTTTCACAGGTCTTCCTAAAAAGTGGATCAGACAGCTGCAGCTGATCCAGAACGCTGCTGCACGCGTCCTCACTAAGACTAAGAAAGTAGAGCACATCACCCCAGTTCTAAAGTCCTTCCACTGGCTCCCTATATCTCAGAGAATAGACTTTAAAATACTTCTGTTAGTCTATAAATCCCTGAATGGCTTAGCACCTAAATACATCACAGACTTGTTATCAGCGTATAAACCCTCCAGACCACTCAGGTCTTCTGGCTCCAGCCTACTCTGCATACCTAGAACCAGAACTAAACACGGAGAAGCAGCATTTAGTTCCTATGCTCCACTTATCTGGAACAAACTTCCAGAAAACTGTAAAAGTGCAGAAAGCCTGAGTTCCTTTAAATCAAGATTAAAAACACATTTGTTTAGGATTGCCTTCAACTGTTCTAGTTAACTGAATCACTAGTTTTTTGTTCTATTTTCTATCTACATTTTATTCCTACTTGCTTTTATTCTGTTTTATTTTGCTATATTTTAATCATGTAAAGCACTTTGCATTGTCCTTGTACTGAATTGTGCTATATAAATAAATTTGCCTTGCCTTGCCTTTGGTTAAAAAAAAAAAATAAAAAAAAAAAAAAAAAAAATACAGGAAACTGGGGCACTCAAAAAGTGACGATTCTTCAAAAAAAATAAAGAAAGCCTATATTTGAACATGGCTAAATGATTCAAAAATTTCTAACGCGTTTCAACTCTTAGGCCCTCATCAGGGCAAACTCGAGATTGCTGCCAGGGACCTGGATTTAAACCTGTTGGTAAGTCACATGTTCAAAAGGGGCTGGCCCAGTGTCACCTGGTGATATAACCCGTATCTGATACAAATACATAAGAAAATATGCATAAGAAAAGTAGGTAAAACATTACAATGATGAGGCAGTCATAACTTTACATTGACTATTAACAACCATTAGCTTAATTTTTTCTCAATGTATCAACTTACAAAATTTTAAAAGTCAGCTGACAAGCGAGCTTTATCATGTTTAGTGCTCAAACAAGCTAAATCTAGCTTGTGCATAAATCTAGTATCTGCTCAAAGGCAAACACTCTTTGAAAGAGTTTTTCTTCATCTCATACCACTGCACATACAAAAATTGTTTGCTTGTGCACACCTATACAAAAGGATACATTAAAAAAAGCTACACAAACAAAGAACAGCATTATTATCCCTATTACAGAGAGACATGACATCATTAAAGAGAAGGGTGCAGAGTCCCAGGTGAGGTGTTAACAGTGGGTGACAGAGTAATTAAAAACAGGGAGGTGTGGGAGTGAGTCCAGAGACGCAGGTCATTGTTTGAGGCCCAATGTGCCAGTCTGCCCGTGCTACACTCAGAAGATGAAGTTAGTGTGGTCTCATCACGCTAGCATCTTTTGTGCTCATATGGTAATATGCAGTGGTGACCAATAATTAACTTTTTCAGGTGAAGTTGCCAAGTGAACTGAGAGCCGGAGTCTGAGGCCTTTTTGTTGGAGGAAACAAATATTTCTTCATCTTTTGCAGATGATTCTGGTGGGAAAAATGTATATTGTTCTTAAAAAAATGTATAAATTAATTAATAGTGAATTTAATTAAACTTGTTTTTTATGCATTTTCATGTGCATCACTATGACAAGTTACATGAAGTGATACTGCAATACTGTGCTAATGATCATTATAGATCTTTGGGGGTGCGCGAGATGAAAAGTAATGGCGGTCTGACAGTGTTTTTCCCACACAATAAGGACGTGTAAATAAACATTTCCTTTGTAAAAATTCAAATCAAAAACTGTAAATGTAATCAATAAAAAAATGTATTGTAATGATCCGTATTAGACTCTATTGCTAAGTGCTGTTGCACACTCACGGTTTCTTTAAGTTCGGTTGTGTGGCTTCCGAGGAGAGGACTGGTGGGGTACTCTGTGAATGCTGTCCTGCTCCGTTCGTCCTAAAATAAAGTGTTAGCTGCAAAACCTCAGTCTGGTGCTTGAGTGTCAGAACGTTAGAGTATTCACACAAAAATGTATTTATTTAGAAGAGATCTTCTTCTACGCTTCATTTTAAGATGAAATATAAGCATTGGGCTGTATATGTACTTGTGGTCTCTTCTTCAATCATCCTGGCAAATATGCTCAATTGACTGAAATCAGGGAAACTGTCATGCAGGTAAGACATCTAAGGTTAGTGAAGAAGGAGGAGATGAACCAAGAGAGAGAAAGGAATCGGAGGTAACAGAGGAGAGATTTGCTACGGACCCGAGAGAAGAAAAGAAGCGACAATCAGAAAATGTCTCTCTTGATCTCTCCTGACTTTACGTCGTTTACGTCAGCAGAGGAAAAATTTTATTCAGGCCGAAAGTTTTATTTACGACATTAAATTGAGTGACACGGTCTCTCTATCGACCACCTACAAACAGCTCTGCTGCTCATGGTGCCGTGACTCTGAACTGCTACAACCACTGATGCTGCTGGTGGGAAAATCGGTGGGAGACGCGACTTCTTGACTCTGCTCACACACAGAGCTGTAATACTTTTCATTGTGATTCACACAGGTGCAGTTCATTTTAAAGATGCAGTTGTAGCAACCCCACCATCAGGAGCTGAGGTGTGTTGTTGTGGCCGTGTTTACCTGCTGGATGTAACCTCTGTGAAACAATCAGGAAATAACTTTTTATTTTTCTGATTAATAACACTCTGCTGCCAAGCCCGCCGATGAACCAACATAAACATGGCAGCGCAGGAGGACGCACGCGTAGCTGCTGCTTTCACATCTTTGGTCAGTAGCCATGATCTCATCTTTGAAAGAAGAACAAGAAGTGCCTTGAACGTTGTAACTTGTGGTTTCTCATGACGCCTGCTGCTTACATTTGATACCGTGATTGGCCAAAACCAACCTTTGGTAGGCTGCACCTGGTGTCACTTCGTTCAATCAGCTCAGAGAGTTCTGCTTCATGTCCCTCCTTTCCCCAAATGGATTTGATGGGAGCAGACCCAGATTGATAATGTGCAGAACGGAGAGTGCTACACACTACAAGGGTGAGAGCGGTGGTCCAAGGAAAATATTCGTTCTTCCAGCAGCGGGCTAGCAGCTCTGCGGCTAGCCGACACGTGGTCGAGGGTCGGCCGGCCAGACGTCACAAGCTCTCAGCTTGTCTGGTGAGGCAAGGCGACCGATTTGCCGTCTCGCATCTGCTTTCCTGCAACAGCTAAGCAATTAAACAACGCTGTTTCGGCATTCTTTACTTCACGGCTGGTTGCGCAGAAGTCAGAGTGCAACTTAGCTTCGATCTGGTCGTCCTCCGCAGAGGACGAGTTTCTCCCCATTGCTGTCCCAACAAAACAGCAGGAACTGAGTTTCAGAGAGGCACAATTTTACTCAGCTTGTGGGTCTTTGGGCCCCATGAGGCCCCATGCCTGGCTGGCTTGTCCAGGGCGGACTCACTTCTCTCCTGAGAGTCCCAGGGAGAAGTGTGTAGAGTGAGTTCCAGGCAAGAAGTGGGTAGTGAAGGGAGTTGAGAGGTGTAAGGCCCGTTTACACTACACTTTTTTAACCGAGCCGAGCCGAAACCAGTCTGAGCTTGGATCAGTTAACCGAGCCAAGACAACCGTTTACACACAAGAATTATCTCGGTTCCTTCGTTGCTCCTCGCCTCCTAGTGGCAATCTGCGGTACTACCGCTCTCTGGGATTGAAGGCGGGACCAAGCAAATCAAAATGGCGGCACCCGTAACATTCAGGATGTTATGGTTAGACATAGAGTCGGCTTTTGGGACGTGGAAAAGACAAACGAACGTCTAACAAGGATTTACAGATGCAGGAAACAACAACAGACACTGAGGTTCATCACATTGCTAAGCAGAATCATCTCTGGAAACCGTGTTGCATGGTAAGGAAGCTAGTATTATTATGAATGTCTGAAATTTGTCTGAATATAGTGTGACTCGGGACGTGCAGCCAGACACGCGGACAGTCAGCTGACTGTAAGGGGATGACGCGGTCTGCTCATGCGCTTTTTATCAGAAAACCGGGCCAGAAAAAAAAACCAGGCCGAGACCTACTCAGGAACTGGTCTGCAGTTAGTGCGGTCCGGTTATGTTTAGCGCGGTCCGGTTCAGTCTGCTGACCATTTACACACAAGAGTTATCTCGGTTACCGAGCTCGGACTGGTCTCGGCTCGGTTAAAAAAGTGTAGTGTAAACGGGCCAATAGTCTGAAGGGATCGTCTGTGGGGAGTGGTCTGGCTCAATAGCAGGGGCACCCCTGCTGTGAGGCTGCCTCTGCTTTAATGGGTGAAATTCCTTTTGGTTCCTCACCCATGGTACATGTTAAAAATTCAATCTGATTTCATTTTTTATCATGGCTTTTATGGCACAACACTGTTTAGAGTGTATCCTGCCTCTCACCCATTTACCACCGGAGACAGGCACCAGCAAACCCCACAAAGCTCAATGGAAAAGTGGGTATAAGAAAATGGATGGATATCTACAAAAGTGCAGTTACAATAGCAGTTGCACAATTACATATCATGTAAGTTCTCTTCTTTGCAGTTGGTTAGCTAGCAATAGTCGGGATGAGAAAATACAAACAATAGATAATTTTTTGGGGAGTTGTGACCTGGTGGTTAGAGCATTGTGCTTGTATCCTGGAGGTTCAGAGTTTAACTCCCATAAATTGCTACTCTGGGTCTCTGACCAAGACCTTTAGCCCTACAATGATTCCTGGGTGTTGCACAGTGGCAGCCCACTGCTCCCCAAGGTGATGGTTTAAATACATAGAACAAATTTCATTGAAATCAATGTTGCGATGACATAAAGATAATTATTCCCGAGTCAGTAAAATGATTTTTGAACAGTTTTACTCAGGACTTAAACATCACTACAATTAGCAGATAAGGTTTTTTTTTTTATCTGACACTTGTGTGCTCACTTCTTAATGCAATGCTGACCAGCTGCACAAACCTCCGTCTGCACACCTTTAAATTGATTCTTTGTCAAATTACCTTTTTAAATTTAATTCAGGTCTCATTGTTCTTTAGGCAGTTAATTTACCATGCTACAGGTTTATACAGTTTGCTTTGTAATATTTGCCCATGTAAGGTTCTCCAAACCTCTGACATTGTCAGGACATCTCTTGTCTTGGCCTTCTCCAGGTGTCTCCAAAGGTTTTCTTTCCACTGTTGCTTCATGCTTGCTCAGTATGAGGGATTGCTGCAAAGCCATGGACAAATGCAGACGACTCTCCCTGCAGCTCTACGCTTCTCCAGGAGTGAATGCTGCTTGTCAGGACTTTGATGCAATCAACTGGTTCACTTATATAGGAAATTTTTGACCAATCTGTATAATATGATTGAATTTGACTGTGTAAAGTGCCTTGAGATGACATGTTTCATGAATTGGCGCTATACAAAGAAAATTTAATTTAATTAAATTGAATTTTCCGTCATATTTAGTTCTGGATGTGCTTAACCCTTTCAAAAAGGTTTATTCTCTTGTATTGAAGTAATTCTTGTGAATTTAGGTGTACACCTGTTCTCAACAGAATGCTAAACAATTACATTTCCCTTTATCTTTAGCTTTCTAGGGGGCCCTTTCCATCAAACTGGTGAGTCCCAAAGTTTAAGTTGTGGTTTACAGCAGCAGATTGTTTTCCATTTACATATATTTTCCATTTACATATATTTATATATATATATATATATATATATATATATATATATATATATATATATATATATATATATATATATATATATATATATATATATGGACAAAGTTTGGAAATGATTTACAGTGATCTGATTACAAGAGTGAACACTTTTAAAAGATGTGGAGTAGTTTGCTTTGAGGACTTGTAATACTCATCAATAACACTCCACCCCTGAAAATGCAAAAAGTAATCTTACAGCTTTAAATTGAAATAGAATATTTGTGTTTACATTCCCTAATGCTTTAACACTTTGATTACTAACAGCTGGTCTTGCAGAGCTTTCACAGCAATTCTTTTGTAGCTCAGGCAGGCCTTTAAAAGATCTAAAAACTGTGAGTCGGTAAAACCAGCAAAGCTCACCACGAGCT